>NW_015505748.1:249119-313866 GCF_001515645.1 Sinocyclocheilus grahami
TTTTTTTTTTTTTTTTTTTTTTGCATTTCTTGATCTAAAGGCTTTTGATGCATCATAAACATTAAAATAGCTCTTAATAAATCACTTTTTTTTTTTAGAAAGCGTGAAACAAAAGCTCTGAGATGGACAGGAACAGAAGAGGAACAAAGGGAGACTTCAAACCTGAAAGAAACAGAGGAACAAAACAAACAGCACTGGTCAGTGGTCAGTGTACCGTAAGTAACAGTTATGCAAATTCGTAGCCTTTAAAGGTTGGGTATGTGATTTTTCAAAAGCGCTTTAGAAAACTGATTCGGGGCCAAATAGCAAAACAAACTTGTAGCCAATCAGCAATAAGGGGAGTCCTTACAGGCAGGGTATGTGATTTTTCAAAAGCGCTTTAGAAAACCGATTCGGGCCAAATAGCAAAACAAACTTGTAGCCAATCAGCAATAAGGTAGGGGCGTGTTTGTTTTGGTGATTTCAAATAACAACATTGGCTACCAGAAATCACTTACTCTGCCTTTAATGTGATGCAGGCGGCTGTGGAGAGCTTCATCTAAGACTGTCTGTGTAATATATGAACAACACTGAACAAAAATTAGTTTTCCACTAGTTTGTGACTTGCTAAATTCAAGCTATATTTTATTTATGGTTTTATATATTTTCAGGCCATATAATGTACATAAGTTGCTCTTTAGGCCTAATTAGTTTAATGCGCATGCTACTGTACCTCATATACACTCTCTCTGTGATACAGATCCATTCTCTGTTTCACTCAGTGAGGATTTTCCATGTAAAAGCCATTTAGTCACGTATGAAACTGTATGTTTCAGTTGAGTTTAGTGAAATCAGAAGGCACAGATGTATGCAATCCAAATGCAGTAACCTGCAAATGCCATTGGATGGCACTAAAAGAGAACAGACTGTAGCACGAGTTCAGAGAATAAAGTGGCTTTGAGTGTTTTCCTTTACAGAGTTTGTTGTGTTTCTCTTCTTCTTGGTAGCAAATGAAGTTTATTGTCTCCTGAGCCAGACAGTTTTAACAGAGAGTGTTTTAAAGTTTCTTCTGCTCGCCAAGGCTATACAATATAAACTGTGAAATATTACTACAATTCAAAATGACTTTTTTCTATGTGGCTATGTGTTAATTTGCTGGTATGATCAAAGCTGCATTTTCAGCATCGTTACTCCAGCTTGTCACATGATTCTTCAAAAAATAATCATTCAAATATGCTGATTTGATGCTCAAGATGACACATTTCTGATTATTATCAATGTTGAAAACAGTTGTGCTGCTGAATACTTGTGGAAACTGATACATTCTATTTTTTAAGGATTATTTGATGCACAGAAAGTTCAAAAGAACAGCATTTATTTGAAATAGATATCTTTTGTAACATTATAAATGTTTTTACTGACACACATAAAATGATCCAAAGCTTATTTTGAGGCATTAACCATCTATGCAAAGAGTCACATGATCAGTGTCACAAATGTTCTTAATTAGTGACCTATAGGTTTAACTTATAACATGAAAGTAAGGTTAATAACTTGGAGAACTAAATTTTCAGTTTTACTCAAATTAGGGTGATGCAAAAATGAGTACACCGCACTCAGGGCCGTTTCTAGCCAATTTGACGCCCTAGGCGAAATCCCTATTGCATGGCAAAAAAAAGTGTTACAGAGCCCACTGATCTAATGGCATTGTTGAGCACTCCAAATGCAAACTTTGCAAGCAACAATCAGGCAGCAATTGACAGCACTCTGATCTAGTGGCATACAGGCATCGTCAGATTGACAGTACTCTAGCCCAGTAATGTTGGGGGATCCAGTGGGGGCGGCAGTCATATTTCAGGGTGACCGTGCCACTCTTTATCACAACCCTGCTAAAAGTGCCAGTACGTGCACTCATTGGCGCCCCTTCAACTGGTGGCGCCCTAGGCGACCGCCTAGCCAAACTGGGGTGACTATTTCCCGTGTCACAATACGGCGTACACTGCAGAGGAATGGCATGCATGGGTGTCGTCCACGAAAGAAGCCTCCTAAAGCCCAGGCACAAAAAAGCCCGCCTAGAGTTTGCCTGGGCCCATGCTGACAAAGATGAAGACTACTGGGACTCTATACTCTGGAGTGATGAGACCAAGATAAATGCTTTTGGAACCGATGGCTTCAAAACTGTATGGCGTCACAAAGGTAAGGAATACAAAGAAAAATGCATGGTGTCTACAGTGAAACATGGTGGTGGCAGTGTCCTTATGTGGGGCTGCATGAGTGCTGCTGGTGTCGGGGAGCTGCATTTCATTGATGGTATCATGAATTCACAGATGTACTGCTCTATACTGAAAGAGAAGATGCTACCATCACTCCGTGCCCTTGGTCGTCGTGCACTTTTCCAACATGACAATGATCCTAAACACACATCTAAGGCCACTGTTGGATTTCTGAAGAAGAACAGGGTGAAAGTGATTCAGTGGCTAAGTATGTCTCCTGATCTGAACCCAATTGAACACCAATGGGGAATTCTGAAGAGACAAGTTGAGCATCACTCTCCGTCCAGCATCCAGTCTCTAAAAGAGGTCATTCTTGAAGAATGGAAAAAGATAGATGTTGCAAAACGTCGCCAACTTGTTCATTCCATGCCTAGAAGACTTGGTGCTGTCATTAAAAATCATGGAGGCCATACAAAGTACTAGATGTAGTAGTTTTTGTTGTGGGGTGTACTCATTTTTGCATCACACTAATTTGAGTAAAACTGAAAAATGTGTAATCTGTTATTAACCTTACTTTCATGTTATAAGTTAAACAGATGTTATATTAAACTTAGTCTTGTCAACATTTTGGAAATTGTTTTTGTGCTCATTGAGATATTGTTTAAAATGTTACTTTTCAAAGGGGGTGTACTCCTTTACGCTGACCTATCTCTATTTTTATATATATACTGTATATATATATATATACACTAACATGTATGCCAGATTTAAGGATAATATATGCTAATAGGTTTTACTCCACGTGACATTTTTAGACTCATTAAATTAGAAACATTTCTTGAAAATATATTTAAAAAAAATGTAATACCAATAGTACATTATAGATTTATAAGAGATTTTTCCTTTTCTTTAATATGGACACTATTGGCTCAAAGAACAAATTTATAGTATTAGTGAGAATCCCTCAGTTTTTCCAGTTTTTGTTGTTGTTTAAGTTTGATCACATGTCACATATAGAGAGGAAACGCTCACTTCAGACACATGAAGCCGGTCTGACTGGGGTTCAAGTCTCTCTTTCTTTCAGCACAGATCCGCTGCCATGGCTTTTGTTTCCATGTCCGCTACGCGACACGTCAAAGCTATTTCTGTCCTCCAGAGGGTCTCGACACATTGAGCGCTGGACGCATGAGAGCGGCTGATAAACGCCTGCAGGAAGTCAGCCCCGATTATCTGCTCTCAGAACAGAGCGCTGTGGTCGCTCAAATACACACTCATATCGTCCGAGGGACGGTATCATCACAGGGCTCTCAAACATGTGCAGGGCCTCCAACACTGGTGGTTTCAGCGCTTCAGGCCATGACTGGACAATTTTCATAGTTTCACGCTTTGGTGGAAAGCCAAGAGCAACAGGCTGGACCAAGACTCGCTCTGAAACAGGATATTGGCTTAGTAATGGCCGTCCTGGGACTGCAGTATGACCGAAATTACGGATTTGCTCTGCGTGTTCGCTCATCTGATGGAAGTCTTTCCCAATTTCACACACATTATCCTGCTGGCTAATTAGAACTTTAAAGGGTTTTTAATGTGCTTTGACGGCCTGAACCGATGTGCTGCCGAGACACATTACTTAAAGTCCGTCTAACGTCTCTCATTCATTATTAACGAGATCTCAGGGTGTTTTTTTAACTCCATCTATCTGTCATTCCAATAAACACACACTTAACGGCTGATTGTTGTGAAGCCGCGGCGTCATTTGACTCATTCATCACACAGAGACTTCTTACCGATAACTGGGTTCGACTCAAGACATAACGTCACTTCTGGTGATAACACCAAACGCTCTTACCTAGAAACTTCTGGAATCACAAGAATCAAGTTCTGGTTCAAATTGCCAGAGCATGAAGTCAGTGAACGTGCCATACAAGCTCTTTATTTGATTTTAAAGCAGGCCTGTGTGTATGAACAGATGCCCAGCATGAGCAACTTCACTCAGGAAATGTTTTACAAGATGCTGGAACTTTCAATAACTATGTATGTTGGCCAACAAAGAAAAAAAAATCTATTTTTTTAATGCACAATAATCTCTGTTTTAATGATTTTCTGTTCTGTAGCAGATCATGTTTAACTAACATGTCAACTAACCAGATGGTTTTTCATAAACTTTTATACTGTCACAGCAGTTTGAAGTGCTTCTAAATTTAGAAGTTAAAAGTCAAAAGGTCAACAAGATGGTAAAAAGTGTATTTTTAATGTCTCTTCTGCTCACCAAGGCTGCATTTGTTTGATCAAAATACAGTAAAAAAGTATGTCTCCTGATCTGAACCCAATTGAACACCAATGGGGAATTCTGAAGAGACAAGTTGAGCATCACTCTCCGTCCAGCATCCAGTCTCTAAAAGAGGTCATTCTTGAAGAATGGAAAAAGATAGATGTTGCAAAACGTCGCCAACTTGTTCATTCCATGCCTAGAAGACTTGGTGCTGTCATTAAAAATCATGGAGGCCATACAAAGTACTAGATGTAGTAGTTTTTGTTGTGGGGTGTACTCATTTTTGCATCACACTAATTTGAGTAAAACTGAAAAATGTGTAATCTGTTATTAACCTTACTTTCATGTTATAAGTTAAACAGATGTTATATTAAACTTAGTCTTGTCAACATTTTGGAAATTGTTTTTGTGCTCATTGAGATATTGTTTAAAATGTTACTTTTCAAAGGGGGTGTACTCCTTTACGCTGACCTATCTCTATTTTTATATATATACTGTATATATATATATATACACTAACATGTATGCCAGATTTAAGGATAATATATGCTAATAGGTTTTACTCCACGTGACATTTTTAGACTCATTAAATTAGAAACATTTCTTGAAAATATATTTAAAAAAATGTAATACCAATAGTACATTATAGATTTATAAGAGATTTTTCCTTTTCTTTAATATGGACACTATTGGCTCAAAGAACAAATTTATAGTATTAGTGAGAATCCCTCAGTTTTTCCAGTTTTTGTTGTTGTTTAAGTTTGATCACATGTCACATATAGAGAGGAAACGCTCACTTCAGACACATGAAGCCGGTCTGACTGGGGTTCAAGTCTCTCTTTCTTTCAGCACAGATCCGCTGCCATGGCTTTTGTTTCCATGTCCGCTACGCGACACGTCAAAGCTATTTCTGTCCTCCAGAGGGTCTCGACACATTGAGCGCTGGACGCATGAGAGCGGCTGATAAACGCCTGCAGGAAGTCAGCCCCGATTATCTGCTCTCAGAACAGAGCGCTGTGGTCGCTCAAATACACACTCATATCGTCCGAGGGACGGTATCATCACAGGGCTCTCAAACATGTGCAGGGCCTCCAACACTGGTGGTTTCAGCGCTTCAGGCCATGACTGGACAATTTTCATAGTTTCACGCTTTGGTGGAAAGCCAAGAGCAACAGGCTGGACCAAGACTCGCTCTGAAACAGGATATTGGCTTAGTAATGGCCGTCCTGGGACTGCAGTATGACCGAAATTACGGATTTGCTCTGCGTGTTCGCTCATCTGATGGAAGTCTTTCCCAATTTCACACACATTATCCTGCTGGCTAATTAGAACTTTAAAGGGTTTTTAATGTGCTTTGACGGCCTGAACCGATGTGCTGCCGAGACACATTACTTAAAGTCCGTCTAACGTCTCTCATTCATTATTAACGAGATCTCAGGGTGTTTTTTTAACTCCATCTATCTGTCATTCCAATAAACACATACTTAACGGCTGATTGTTGTGAAGCCGCGGCGTCATTTGACTCATTCATCACACAGAGACTTCTTACCGATAACTGGGTTCGACTCAAGACATAACGTCACTTCTGGTGATAACACCAAACGCTCTTACCTAGAAACTTCTGGAATCACAAGAATCAAGTTCTGGTTCAAATTGCCAGAGCATGAAGTCAGTGAACGTGCCATACAAGCTCTTTATTTGATTTTAAAGCAGGCCTGTGTGTATGAACAGATGCCCAGCATGAGCAACTTCACTCAGGAAATGTTTTACAAGATGCTGGAACTTTCAATAACTATGTATGTTGGCCAACAAAGAAAAAAAAATCTATTTTTTTAATGCACAATAATCTCTGTTTTAATGATTTTCTGTTCTGTAGCAGATCATGTTTAACTAACATGTCAACTAACCAGATGGTTTTTCATAAACTTTTATACTGTCACAGCAGTTTGAAGTGCTTCTAAATTTAGAAGTTAAAAGTCAAAAGGTCAACAAGATGGTAAAAAGTGTATTTTTAATGTCTCTTCTGCTCACCAAGGCTGCATTTGTTTGATCAAAATACAGTAAAAACAAGGAAATGTTATTACAATTTCAATTAACTGTTTTCTATGTAAACATATTGTAAAATATAATTTATTGCTGTGATCAAAGCTGTATTTTCAGCATCATTACTCCAGTCTTCAGTGTCACATGATCTTCAGAAATCATTCTAATATGCTGATTTGCTGCTCAAGAAACATTTCTGATTATTATCAATGTTGAAAACAGTTGTGCTGCTTCATATTTGTTGTGGTGATACATTGTGTCTACCATTGAAAAGTTTGAAGTAAGAAAGATTAAAAAAAATAATAAACACTTTATTCATCAGAGACGTATTAAATTGATCGAAAGTGACAGTAAAGACATTTATAATGGTATAACAAAATATAATTTCAAATGAATACTGAGGACAGTCATATGTCATTATGAGGAAGGGTCAAAACTGATCATCATACTGGATTGGATGTGATATCACACAATAAATAACACAAAACTGATTTTTAAAGACCAGGCATCAAAGTGTTCATGTAAAAAAAAAGAAAAAGAAAATGCAATCCTGTCAGATGTAAATGTGTTTTGTTCCCCGGATTACCTTACAGCCATAAACTGAAAGGACACTGTGTAAACACACTTACTGTGCTTGATAAATGACCACGTGTAAATCCTGAGAGAAAATTGGAGACGCAGAAAATAATGCCACGAAAAACAATAGGAGTGAGTCCTGGCTAATATCAAACTATGAATTCATCCGTCGGGATCCGTGGCACTGCATTGATATTTGTCGTGCATTGATCAGAGCCTCAGATCAACTCAGAGATCAGATATGAATATGACTGATGTCACACATCACTCGTGACGAGACCATCTTCACTGATAGACCCTCAGAGGAGCCGGTGTTTCTTCTCTCTGAGCTCGCTCTAATAGCGTGTAATCAGGGCCAATTAGAGCTCAATTAAAGCAAAGAATTTCTTCATGAGGTCAGCTTGGAGAACGTTCCTGGACTCAGTTTGAGGTAGTATAAATCAAATATGGATTTATAATAACGTTTCACCGGATGCCGAGTTCAGGAGCCTCAGATTCAGTCTCAAACAGTGAAATAACTGTAGCTGTAGAATTCAAATAATTCATGTACTTTTGTTGTTTTGTGGCCTTATGTCTCACACGGGACAAAGAGGATTAAAGGCACAATATGTAATTTTTCGCTGCTAGATGGCGCGTATTCAACATAAACAAAGAATCAAAGGCGTAGTTTGATGACGCCGTGACTGAGTGTGGAATCATGGGAGTTGTCGTCTTCATCTCCGATGCAATCCGACGGAACTCGGGCAGAAATCATGTTCATGGATGAGCTAATGATTTATTAACGTAGTAGAATGAAGCAGGGTGAGGCTGAAAGCCGTCGAAGCGAAACGAGGTCGCTGAACGAGCGTGACACACGGCTCGAAAGCAGCGGAGCTTTTATTATGCCACAGTCGACCGCTTCCACTCCTTCCGGTCGTGCGTATGTGGGGTAAAGCAGCGCTGTTTTATCATACTAGATACATTTGAAAGTTCTGTTATAATGCTACTCTGTGCGGTCGTCACCGGTCTAATAAAACGCACAACATATTAAAGCGTCTTTGGTGTTTCCATGTTTTCTACAAAACAAAACATCCGGAAATCAAGGGGTTATGACGTCATTGGCAGGCGACACAATAACAATATGGACACGGGTCCGTGTCACTATTAAAATTGCTTATCTCTCTGAATTTAAACATTCTTCGAAACATTTGGGATAATGTAAGTACACAAGTCAGCAAAACATATAACACTGTTCTAGTGGTTTTTGGATATTTTAATAAAAAAATCTTACATATTGTGCCTTTAAGTAGTAAGTATGTAATTTTGTTTAATGTATATTTAAGTAAGGGATAATGTACATCCAGCTGGTTGTTATCTCAGAATAAATGAGAAGCGGAGGGGTCTTGTATCAGCCTGAAGGGGTTTATTCTGAGATAACAACCGGCTGGATGTACATTATCCCGCTTATTACACGGCTAAAAAGATTCGTTTTTACCATATATGTTGAAATTAATGCTGAAGTCTTCCATTGTAACACGCGGTGGTTAAGTGTTTTCAGTCACAAAATGGCGCCAGACAGTCAACGATAGCGGAGTGACTCGTTAAGCATATAAGTAATACCGGTCACGATAACTCGTAGTACCCGGATGAGCGGTGTGTTATTAAATTTGGCGGTTGTTATCTGGGAATAACATACCGCTGGATGGCGCGATTGACCAATCAGAATCAAGTATTCCACAGAGCCGTGTAATAATGTAAGTTAAAGCACCAGGAAAATGTTTCCTGAGAGGTCAACATAAAAAAATCACTCTAACCCCATCATTTTCATTTCTTTATTTCATCCCTGTTTTATCTTAAGTCCACTGATCTGTATATCCTCACCTGCAGAGCTTTATTCATTCCAAACTGCATTCTCCTCTGTTTTGTTCATAACTTTAGCTGTAGAACAAACTCAGACTCAGAGGTATATGATGTCATGTTTTCTCATTCAACTCAGTGCAGTCACAAATAAATGCTGGTCTCCTGGTGCCACACACAGAGCCGCAGCTCTTCCCAACTTGTGTGCTTGGGTCTCAGTGTGTGTGTGTGTGTGTGTGTGTGTGGCTGCTGAAGCTCAGTGTTTATTTAAACTCTCTGGTCTGTGAGTTATGAGTCTTAATGATTACTGCGGTGCGTGTCGCTGCTCTATTGTTGAGATGCTGCCTCTAAACAGGCCCGCTGTTGTTTATTTGAGATTTTGGTTTTAGATTACCACGTGTCATTGGACTGTTTACAGTTTGTCCGTGTTGATTGATCATTTCTATCCCCCGTTCTCCTGCCGAGAGGAAGATGTTGTTCTTATAGGATGCATGAAGGACTAAAGCCATTTACTCGATTGTAACTGTTAAAGGGCAGTTCACTCAAAAATCATCATTCTGTCCTCATTTATTTACTCTCCCTTGTGTGGAACATAAGAGAAGACATTCTGATATTCTTGGTTCATACAAAGAGAGTAATTTTTCTAAAGAAAGTCCAGCAGGTTTTGTGAGTAAATGATGACAGAATGTTCGTTTTAGGGTGAATGATGTCAAAAAAAAGCCATAGTTTTGCCAATGACGTTATCACCCTGTGCTCTCTCTGCCAATTATGATCTAGGACGTTTACGTGTAATCTGCCTTCATGCATGCCGATTTGTTGTTCGATTGCGCTCCTGCCAGATTTCTAACGTTTCACCGAATGCTGAGTGAAAGGACAAGCTGAGGAATGTAAACGCTGCTTATTTTCCAATCCAGAAAAAGCTGAAAAATGAGCGTCTTGGCCAGATCTTGAGTCATCAGGCCCGGTTCTGCTGGAATGCCATTTATTATTGTTCTTGTATTGTCTGCTTCGACTATAAAAATGGGATTGCTGAGGCCTCAGATATGTCTCTGGACATATCGCACGTCTGTTTTTCTGCAAGACGTCCTTCGGCATTAGAACAACAGCGGCTTGCTTACATTGGCATGCTGGGAATATGCTTCATAATCTGTTGACATATTAAAGTCACAGCTACATGATGTTTAGACACTCCAGAGAAAGCTGAAAGAAAAATGTCTGTTTTACGAGACTCTGTTTGTCATGTGCCTGTAGATTCATAAACACACGGCGCACGGCTTTGACCGTAAAGTCAATCACGCAAGCCTTGCTAATTTACGCCTCTCGCTTACAATGCTATGAAAAACGGCGTGCTCAAACAACTATTTCTTACGTTTCATATCCCAACAGATGATTTTCAGACAAATGAAACGGATTGCATTGCGTGTGTTTAAAATTAGCAGCGAGCCTCATTTATTACATTGATGAAACGGAGCTTGTTTAGCCAGTGATTGTACAAATATACTGAAGACTATTATTATAAGTAGATTTGTGTTTAAGATGAAATTAAGCAGCTCGCTCACCACTTATTGTTACAAGCGTTTGGAATGATTAGAGAGTATTTAACATGAAGACACCTGGTAATGTTGGGTTTCAGGCTGGTTTTGTGTAGAACCGATGCTTTTGTGTTGAAGATCTTCATCTGGCTTGCAGTCGGTAGCTATATATAAACCAATTGGTTATGTTTACAGACAACATTTATTTACTTTCTAATCTTTATGGTTTGTATTCATCAACTATGGGTTCGTTTTTAATACGATCTGTCATCTGCAATTGAAAGGTAATGCTAAAGTTTTCAGATCCAGTCCTCACAGCGCATGTCTGATCTGTTTGTGGAGAACCATCGCAGGACCCAATAATTAAAGAAAGCTTTAGCCCTAGGAATAACCAAGATCATTGGAATATCAAACAGTGTATTGAGAAATTCATCTGACATTCATCAGAAATGTCATAATTTAATATCTTAAACCATCCTAGGCCTCAGGACATTCTGTGATTTATTGAATCAACAACCCTGGTCTTTGCCCAATCAGTTTTTGCACAAACTGCATTTGCTGTCATAATGGACTTAAAACACATTAGCGTGATCGCGGCCTCTTCAGCACACTTTTATACTGGGCAAGGTGCTTCACAGAGGAAAATTTAATATAGTTCTAATGTTATTTGATGCACGCTTCATTGAGCATTTGGATCTTATTTGTCTCTCCCCGAGGGCTCGGGAAGTTAAACTGTGTTGGGGACATGCATTGAAAACAGACAGCGTATGCTCGTACACATAATTCAACCCTCACTGTATTCTGCTCTTCATCTTGCACGCACTGAGATATTAAAATCTGTTGATTGTTTACATTGGTGACATTTAAATTAAAGGCAGTTAATTTTTATGGCAGATGAAAAGTGACATGAATATGTCAATTATGTGACTTGCTCTTCTAGCAATTTCTCTTCCTTTTGTATTTTTCTTATCAAGTAAGCCTGACAAAATTTGAATTAATGCAACAATTTTGCACTTTAAAGGGGTCATAGGATGCTACATGCACTTTTAGAAGTAGTTTGAACTTAAATGTGTCTTGGCAGTGTGTGTACACAACCACCCTATAATGATAAAAATCCACCGGATATAATTGTTCATTTATCTATTAAAATACTGATATTCTGGTCTATAACTCCTCCCCGAACTTCCCTCTGCCCTGTATCTTGGTCTCTCATTGGCTGTAGGTCATCACCGATGTAGTTTTCTGTCAGAAATCATTTCACACAGCGTGATTGTGAATTGCCGACAGCTCCAGATATTTAGCATGCCAAATATTTTGCGGGCGTCGGTGACGTGTCGGTGATTCCCTCGGATCACGTCTTTAATAATTCACACTGCGTGATTGTCACTCGCGTGAACGAGCACCGATTTGCCTCCGATTTCGGGCATTTGTCTGCGATTTCGCAAAACCTGTCGGTGAGTGAAAAATCGGGCTAAAATCGTGCAGTGTGAACTCGGCATAAAGTAAACAGTCTCTCTGAGAGCAGCTCAGAAGAGCGGGGCGGGGTCAGCAGAGCTCATTAACATTTAAAGGGAAATGCTACAAAAAAAACGGTTTGAGCTGAAAAGAGCTGTTTTTGACAGGGTAAAAAAAAGGCATCTATTGGGGAGCAAGTGATGGAATGCTACATTTCTCCAAATCTGATGAAGAAACAAACTCTACCAAATCTACATCTTGGATGGCCTGATGGTGAACACATTTTCAGCAGATTTACATTTTTGGGGAAACTATTCCTTTAATTATTGCAAACTCTATATAGTATTTCTTTTATGAAACCAATGTGTGTAATCAGTAATGCTGTTTTGCAATATTTAGCATTCAACCTTGCATTTCAGTCAGTTGAGAAAGTCCCATTTTATTACCACATGCTGTTCAGACACACACACACACACACAGACTAATAGATTTACACGATTAAAGCAGATATTCAATCAGCGTATTTATTGCGGATTAGATGTGCCAGAAATGTTCCTATCCATGCTTCACACTTTTTATGTCCTACCATCTGGAGTTTTACGTGTATATTCTTTCTGAATAAATCTAAATGTTTTAGACATATCGACAGACTTGTCATTGACAAAGTTCAAAACCTGGTTACTTGTTAATCAGAAAGAACCTCATGCTAGTAAGGAACTTGGGCTGTTGTCTACTTGCACTGACTGATGTGTGTGATTGCTGTTTACTGATGGAGTGTGTGAGAGGATAGCAGGGTGCGAACAAGAGCAGCGTCTGAACACCCTAATTAAGGCCTGAACCCCCCTAAAGCATGTCAAAACAAACGGTTTGAGGTCTTAAAACCACATATTAATTTTACATATAAGTATATAAACATTTCAGCAGGGATTTCAAATGTTTCTCTAAACGCAACAATATATTTCACTTGGTACTAAATAAGCGCTCACAAACAGAAATCATGTAATTGTTCGAACTGCAAGGTAACTACAGCAAAAACAATCTGCATTAAGGTGAAATAAGCATTAGTATTTGATGAAACATTAACATTAAACTAAAAAAGACTTTAATTATCCATTCATGAATTTACATTTGTGTTTTGTTTAAAGGTATCATGAAATGGAAAACCAAAAAGTTCCTTCTGTTTACACATATGAAAGGTTAGGCTGCAATAAAAACTCAAAAAGTCAAATAACCTCAGTTTAAAATATAAATTATTCTTTTCTAGCCTTCTGAAACACCAGAATTTGAAATCAGGACAATGGTGACGTCACCATTCCCCTCGACATGCCCTTAACATGCGTCATTGACGAATGTAGTCAAGGTGGAACAACTGATCTCTGGCCATCAATCACAAGAGCCATAATGATGTCAAACTCAAAGTGCACCTCCAAAAACTCTCCATTGCCTTCCTAGAGATCTGAGCATTAATGATGTGCCTGAGAAGTTTTTATTTGTTCGTTTCACAACTGACCCTTTTGTGAATTATTCTAAACATGCTGCTGTTTTTCACAAAATGTGTTTTAATGAAGGTTACGGCAATGCTAAGCAGACAAGACGTAGATGTTTATTTTTAATCTTAGAGTGTTTGTAATAAACATCAAACCAGCGTTTTACACTATTAGACACCAAGCGTATCATTGTTTGAGTGTTGCTAATAAAATCAGCACAGACCCGGGTCAGAAATATTTGTTTTGGGTTGAATATTTTTATTATGCAAGATGAAGATATTTAATAGTTTATGTTACGATTGCTATTATTAACCTACTGAACAATTTGTAGCTAGAGTTTTACTGTCGTCGTCTTTTAAGGAATTTGTTAACAGCAGACCATATATAGATTAGTGCTGTCAAACAATTAATTGCGATTAATCGCATCCAAAATAAAAGTTTTTGTTTACATAATATATGTATGAGTACTGTGTTTATTTATTATGTATATATAAATGCACAAACATACAGAATATATTTTGAAAATATTACATGTATATACATTTATATTATATATAAATATATTTAATATATAAACATAACATATTTTTCTTAAATATATACATGCATGTGTTTGCATTTATATAAATATACACAGTGGACACTCATATATTATGTAAACAAAAACTTTTATTTTGGATGCGATTAATCGCGATTCATCGTTTGACAGCACTAATGATATTTGGTATATTGCTGTCAAACGATTAATCGCGATTAATCGCATCCAAAATAAAAGTTTTTGTTTACATAATATATGTATGAGTACTGTGTTTATTTATTATGTATATATAAATGCACAAACATACAGAATATATTTTGAAAATATTACATGTATATACATTTATATTATATATAAATATATTTAATATATAAACATAACATATTTTTCTTAAATATATACATGCATGTGTTTGCATTTATATAAATATACACAGTGGACACTCATATATTATGTAAACAAAAACTTTTATTTTGGATGCGATTAATCGCGATTAATCGTTTGACAGCACTAATGATATTTGGTATATTGCTTTGCATTTGCATGGCTTGCGTTGTTTTAATTTCTTCTGCCTCACGCACAAACATTATGGCTCTATCACAGCGATTGCCATCTCGAGCATCAAGGAGGGTGTGGCTATGGTGTGATGAAGTCAGCCAATCATAGCAGTGGGCGTTTACTTCCGTTTCTGCAAGAGGAAACCCCTCCCCTTTAAATTGAGTGTGTTTCACAGAGAGTGAAAATTATATTTTTTGGTGCAAAAAACTTTTCGAACCACAGGAAACACATAAAAGTGTGATGAAATGTTTAGCTAAATATGTGCTATAGGATGTCAAAAGACTGTGTGTTTTGTGTGAATGAACTCCAGAACTTTCCGAATCATTGTGTCATTCGCACACTGACGGATGAAGCAGACTGATGACTGACGGAAGATCTCTGAGGGAACTCTATTCACTGGAATGTGTTTTGGATTTGTCGCGGCGTAATATGAAACATTCCCACTTATTTTTGCCATTACATTTCATGTAGAGAGCGTGAAAGTCCACAGCAGGCTCTGTTGGTATTGGATGACATAGTACTCTTTTCAGTGTTCAGTCAAAACTGCACAAACCTGACATCATGGCTGGTTTGGAGTCCAAATATAGCACACAAACTGAAATCCTTTCTAAATTTAACCTGTGATGTCATTGTCATCATGTTTTACAGCTGGCCGCAGTCTGTCTTTCTCAAGGAATGGTACAAAGGTTTCTGAATAAATCTGATTTGTGTCATGGGAATGTGCAGCAATACAAGTCAAAGGCGATGGTTAGCAAATGACTTTTCTTTTGCCATTTTTCTGTCCCAAGAACTTTTTGTGGTTGTGTGTATATATCACTCACTAAACGTATTCAGAAAATTCGAATAGGGAAGCGGTCACAACCCCAACTTCCTGTCAGACAGACGGCGCTGAAATCATTAACGCTGGCTTGTGATTTTTCTAAAGCTTGTAATATCAAACAATCTGTCAGATATTCTTAGTTTCACAGAGCGCATGACCTAGATGTACATTTTAATTTCCTCTTTATTGCATTGAACACATTCTTCTGCTCACAGTCTAGCAAAACTATAAAGGCAAAAACGGTCAGGACATTGCAAAAATGGTTCAGAGAAAACTTCGAGATGGCAGGGATTTGGATTTTTGGCCAGCTGTGTTTTTCCTTTTAGTGTGTCTGTGCTTGTGTGTTTGTGAGTTGGTGTATCCCGGGGTGTGGCTATGCTCTCCTCTCTGTGGCTGATTGCTGAATGTGAATCACCTGCTGCCAATCAACTCATCTGCCTCCAGTATTTAAACCCTGGGTCTTCAGTCGTTTTCTGCCGGATCGTTCAGTGTGCCTATGTGGTAATGTGCTAAGGCCTCCCAGTGTCTTTAGACCAGTTTTTGTGTCATGTGCTTAGTTGGAGTTCTAATTCTGTTTCTCATGTGCTTTAGACCTCGCTCCACCTGCATTTATCCTGCGTTCTGCCTGCCATGCCCAATCAACATTCTCTCTGCTCTACCAACATATCTCTGGCCTGTTTGGTTTCCAGCTCACCTCAGCCAATCCTCAACAGCAAAGGAGAGATGGATTGTGTTGCTTGACTTTTGGCAATAAATTAATTATTTGTATCTTTTTTTTTTCCTTTTTTTTTTCTGCTTTTGGGTCCAAAGCTGTGTTTGGTTACAACACTAGAAATGTGTTTGCAGATGCCACTTGGTTCGATTGTATTATTATCTGTCAAATGCATACATTTGCGCAAGTTTCAAAAATAAGTTTTTCCAACTTTGTGCACTTCTGTAGGCTATTCCAGGGGTTTTCCGGTACGAATATCTAAACATTCTTCAATTAAGCTGTAATTACTTTAATAGCAAAATGATTGGAGATATGAAGTGTTGGTTTTTGAAAATTTTATGAAAACTAAGTGGGTTTGTGCTTGATATGTCAATGGGGTGAGAGAAAAAAAAACTTGATTCAAAGAGAAACAAGATTTTTTTTTCTGACCCCATTGGTAGATATTTATTCTCGTTTTTAGCAAAAACTCATTTTATTTTGATATGTTTTTCAGTGTTCACTTGAAGTGTTCTCTTAATTTTAATAATTTGCATATATCGTTTATATATATATATATATATATATATATATGACCCTGGACCACATAACCAGTCATAAGTCATGAATAAACAAATGAATAAATAAGCTTTCCATTGATGTACACTCTTAAAAATAAAGGTGCTTCACGATGCCATAGAAGAACCTTTTTGTCTAAATGGTTCCATAAAGAACTTTTAACATCTGAAGAACCTTTCTGTTTCACAAAAGGTTCTTTGTGGCGAAAGAAGGTTCTTCAGATTATAAAAAGGTAAGAAAGAGATGGTTCTTTAAAGAACCTTTGACTGAATGGTTCTTTGTGGAACCAATAATGGTTCTTCTATGACATCGCTTGAAGAACCTTTTGAAGCACCTTTATTTTTAAGAGTGTATGGTTTGTTATGATAGGACAATATTTGGCCGAAATACAACTATTTGAAAATCTGCAATCTGAGGGTGCAAAAAAAAAATCGAAATATTGAGAAAATCGTTCTGTCATCATTCTGTGCAAGTGTGAAATATTTCACATTTTCTATGTATTTTGATCCATACAATTATTTCTTTGAAATCATTTTAAAAGTCTTCTCTGCGTTTCTCCCGTTTGCTTCATAGTCTAGTTGTCTAATAACCCCGTTGGCTCTTTGATTAATTGCTTTGTTCCTCTTTTGTACGCCGCTTTGAATAAAAGCATCTGCTAAATGCATAAATGTAAATTAGCCTTAGTGAGACAAAGTTGTAGGTCATTTTGTTCCAAAAATGTTCGAAATGTAATTTCCTTCACCATCCCAGAATGCTGTTACACACCGTACATCATTTGATATGTGGTGGAAATGACGCTGTAGTGGAAATATTCGCACTCAATGCCAGAATTCTTCTGTGATGCAAGTTTGTTCACTGTTGGACATTCATAGCAGACAAAATAAACAAAAGTGACAGTATGAAAAAAGAAATGATTTCCAAGAGTCCACAGGGACGAAACGGCCCTTCAGTTAAAGAAACCAAAGGATTCTGAAGTAAATGTATCCTGTAATCACATAGAAAGGTAAACAAGCAGAAAAGCAGCTATACATCACAAACTGACTGATGTGTGAGAGCTAATATTTGTCCTGAAACACGTCTCCCATAGGAGTCCTAACTGAATATTTCACATGGGAAGCTTTCAATCTCAGTTCAGATGGAGAACCAGTGACTCACACCAACGCCGTCATCAGAAATCAACAGGAATATTTCCAAAATGACTGTTTGCTCCTACTAAAGGCAGCAGTGAAACGCGAGCGAATGCTGATAAAATCTCCTGCACAGATTCCCTGATGGCAGTAAGGAGTAACTGGGAGGAGAGAAGCGTCTGCGCTCCGCAGAACTGCAGGAGCTGCTGCCAGTGACACTGAGCCTCCAGTGAAGACACGCCGATCAGGTCAGGCCTGCACACATTTCTCATTCAGATCTAGTGTTACGCTATCAGGCCTGCCTGCGCTTTGATTAATAGACATGGCTCCACAGAGGTGCTTCTAGTGTGTGTTTCTGTAAATGCTTTAGTGGACGAATCTGATAAAACCAGCTTGTTTAAAGGCTTTTGTGCTCTAAATGCAGTTGGTTGACATACATGAGCTTTATCAGTGCTGCTGTGTTCTTACAGTTTCATGCACTGTGCTGATGAACTGATCTGAGCGTTTAGATTCAGTGACGCATGGTGTTTAGATGTCTCTTGGCTCAGCACTGGCTTTGGGGATTTTTGCAGTGTGATGTAAATGAATATATTAAAACTTAGATTATTACTCAAGGAATGTGTGGACGTCTTGGCCCGTCCGATGCCTTAAAGCCGTCAGCTCAGTAACAAGAAGATTGGTTGTTTATAGAAGTTGAAATGTTCAGAAGGAGCGTATCTTCAGGGCTGATCCCGGGAGCCAGGCGTAATTAAAACCAAATGCTGGAAGTTCACTTCAATACGGCTGCGGATCTCGCTTTTATGTAGTTTGGCAAATTGCTCTCCTTTGTCAGCTGTAGTCGGTGTCACGTCCCTCCCTACGCGCTCGTGTGCGTTTCTGATGCTGGAGATCCTCCTCCGTCAGGTACAATGTGTTTTTGATTGAATCTCTTTCATGTGCCCCCAATTGCCTTCTAGAAACATGACATCATTGAGCGGCGTTTCTCAGCGTACCAACAAAAGAATTGTTCTCATGCTATTGTTCTTCATCATAGAATTTGATTACTAATATAGTTCTGAAGCATTCCAGTTCTGAAGATTAAACGTAGTCCATGCATTTCTATTTTGAGTCATGTGTTTATTAATTGCAGTGAACACATGATAACCATTTACATGAAATTATGATACACTCTCAAAAGAATAGTTTACTCAAAAATAAACATTTTCCATCCAAGATGTAGTTTGTTTCTTCATCAGATTTGGAGAAATGTAGCATTGCATCACTAGCTCACCAATGGATGCTCTGCAGTGAATGGGTGCCGTCAGAATGAGAGTCCAAACAGCTGATAAAAACATCACAATAATCCACACCACTCCAGTCCATCAGTTAACATCTTGTGAAGCCAAAAGCTGCGTGTTTGTAAGAAACAAATCCATCATTAAGATGTTTTTCACTAAAATATGAGTTCCATCTCTTGTTTCAAACATCAAAATCCAGCCACATATTTGCTTAGAGCTGTTGTGGCTCGTAAACGGTGATTGATCTGTGCAGATCTCTCTTCTGATTCAGACCAAACTTTTTCACCGGACAAAGCATTATTATGGACTCATATTTTAGTTAAAAATGTCTTAATGATGGCTTAGTTTCTTTTGGTTTGGACTCTCATTCTGACGGCACCCATTCACTGCAGAGCATCCATTGGTGAGCAAGTGATGGAATGCTACATTTCTCTAAATCTGATGAAGATACAAACTCATCTACATCGTGAATGGCCATTTTTGGCTGAACTATTCCTTTAAAAATAAAAGTTCCAAAGGTTTATTTTCATTGTGATGCCATAGAGGAACCATTTTTGTTTCCCCAAAGAACCTTTCAGTGATCACTTCTTAAAATAACCATTTTTAATTTTAATAATCTGAGGAACTTTTTTTGTGTGAAGAAGCTGTAGTGGATGTTAAAGGTTCTTCATGGAACCATCAATGGCAATAAAGAAGCTTTATTCTTAAGTGTAGACATATCGACAGATGCAACAATACAACGTTTTCTTTAACTCTGGAAAATTCAAATTTTAAATAATGGTTTCACCATGAATTTCATTGCATTTACATTTTCCTTACTGTGACGGGGCTGACGAGACGTGTGGATCCATCTGCAGGCTTTATTAAAGAGACGTGGTAAACAGGCAGGGTCAAACAATGGCAAACAGGTATATGGCGGGCAAAACACAAGAATAGTCCCAGGGCTAACGTAGGTCACCGATCGGCAGACAGAATCACAGGGGCGAGACGAGAGGGAAAAATCCAGGAAAACAGGCAAAGATCAGAAACCATGATGGCAAGGCACAGAGACTCGGAATAGGGTACGGGCTAAACAATACTCAGCAGAGAATGGCAGTTTGAGTGGGTGTTATATAGTGAGTGAGGTGATAAGAAACAGCTGTGTGCAATGAGTGCAATCAGTGCAGTGTGCAAACCGTGCAATGAATGATGGGATATGTAGTCCGGAGTGCTATGCAACGGTTTGTGTTGTGCGAGAGTCAATGTAATGGAAAGGGTGACCTCTGGTGGTGAATAAACGGAAGTCCATGGACCGAATTCGTGACACTTACATTGTTCTTATATATATTTTTTTTTAACCATATGAAAGTGTCACTACATATAAATAGTACATTTCTTGGCACATTAGAAATTTTCCTTATATAGACCATATAGAAAATAGAAAGTTTTTTCCTTTGTTATTTTATCATGGACACTCTTATTTACATGTGATGGTATATGCTTATTATAGACACTCATTTTATGATCTGAAATCCTGTTCTGTCGTTACAGATGCTTTTCATTTAATTGACAGACTTTATCTTTCAGACTTTCATTTAGTTCGCATTTTTTGGCTTTACTTTTTGTGAAATTTTTGGTATTATGAGGTATTATGAGATATGGTGTCAATATTTCTCATATGCATTAGACTAAATAATCAAGAGGATTTCGTTACTGTACGGTTTTATTGCAAAGGTGAACCAGGTGAAACAGGATAAGCTGTCAATCTCAATAATTGCCAGGTTATGTGAGTGAAGCCAACGAGAAACACAGAACTAATAAAACTTAATCATAAATCATCAGTCCTAAGCTGGAGGATGGAAGTATGAAGGATGACTCCATATACAGAAGCCATCCGTCATTTCCTACTGTTTGTTTGAATAGATCAATAATAGCATGAGTGTCATGGCGATGTGCCAGATATACATTCTTATGACCTTCATGCTTTTTTTCCGATGTAAAACAAAAAAAGAAACTGCAGTTCGAATGTTACCCTGGTGTATTTCTGCTAACAGGTTTTCAAACAGACACCGAAATGCGTATTGATCAGATCCAGCGCAATCAGCTCATTGACCATTCATAGTAACAGACTGAGCGTCTTAAAGAAGCCGCCTTGAGTGGAGTTTAAATATTTGTCTGATCCAAACACAGTTGATGAGTCATGAAACAACAATGTGAGTAGAATGAGCGCTAACGCTTTCCCTCCAAAGTGAGGACGAAAAACTAAATCCATTCTCCTGCATGCATAGCATCAGCATCAGAATCCATGACATCCATCCAAGAGAAACGGCAGAAATAGCCCTTCTATTCCTGGCCTTCGCCAGCGCTTTGTTTATGTCACTTTTTCTAAAAATAACTTGCATTTTAAAATGATAAGCTTGTTCCATTTGCTTGATTTGATTTCTTTTTTTCTCCACAGCTGTGATTCATATGAAGTATGTGATGACATAAGCCCCGTTATTTGTATAGTTTCTGGCAATTCCTACTTGATGCTCCACACATCCATCCACTTTAGTCCAAATTAGAGTCTGATTGCTTCCCAAAGCATGCATCATTATACATCTTTAGGGAATTGCTGTAATCAATGGCAGACAGACTCAGATTTTAACTTCTGTTCTCAAGGAGCTGTTCTGTAAGAAATGCATTGATTACTTACATTATAACCTCACTTTTGATTGTCTAACCTTTTCCAAGATTAAAGGGTTAGTTCACCCAAAAATGAAAATTCTGTCATTAATTACTCACCCTCGTGTTGTTCCAAACCTGTGAGACCTTCGTTCATCTTCGGAACACAATTTAAGATATTTTTGATGAAATCTGAGGGCTCTCTGGCCCTCCCATAGACAGCAAGGTAACTACTACGTTCAAGGTCCAGAAAAGTACCAAGATGATCGACAAAGTAGCCCGTGTGACATCAGTGGTTCAGCTGTAACGTTACGAAGCTACGAGAATACTTTTTTTTGCGCAAAGAAAACAAAAATAACGACTTTATTCCACATTTTTGTCACTACTGCGTCACTTGTGGACGCGCGTTCACGACAGTACCATGACGCGAGCGTTTGGGGCGGCGCTGGATCTGGTTCAAAATAAAGTCGTTATTTTTGTTTTCTTTGCGCAAAAAAGTATTCTCGTAGCTTCGTAACTTTACAGTTGAACCACTGATGTCACATAGTTAACATTTTGGGTTAACTAACCTTTTAAAAATGCATCAAAATGAGTATTTAGGAACTGTTTCATAACCATGAGATACTGCTTGAGGTATTTCACAGAATGATTTACATGAAGTCACAAGGAACTGGATCATGATGTTTGCTGGAAAATAGACTACACTAAAGAATATTTATCAGATTATAATTTAGAGAGATTATCAGGATTCATATTTGTCTATACCCTTGAAACACAAATGTCTAAGGCTCTAAATGATCAGTCTTTGGTGTTAAACCTTGAAGAACTAGCTAAAGAAACACTCCAGTTCTTCAACCTGAGCTTTCTAATGCACACACTGGGTTTATTATGAATGGGACAAATGGGCTTCATTGCCATCTGCTGTTTTTAACTTGATTCATGGTCCATAAATGTACAATGATGTCAGGTTCATTTCAACATAATTCTCCAAAAACTCACTTTTTCTTGATAAATGTACCATTTCAAAGCATTTGGCTTCAATCATCAAGAGATGGAGGATCACAAGTGTATGACTTCCATTTATAAGCAAGGTTTCATAATATTTCTGGCAATGAGGGTTAAGATAGATTCTGATCATTTCAGTTTGATCATGGTATGCTACTTATCAAACTGATCTTCAGCAGGTATTGAACTATTTGCTAATCAAAAACACATTTTTTGTTGCAGTATTTATTACTCTAGACTAATTAATACATGTACTATTGTTAATTGGTAATTCATGCTTGCTCATAATGCATTAACTGTTGATCATTTGCAGTCGTTATGGTCATGGCCGACTCTGAGATGAAGCGTATGTTGTTTTGTGATGTATTTTGGTATTGATGTGTGATGCAATCATGTTGATGGCCATTGTGTGTGGCTGAAGTTGGAGGCTCAGACAAGTTGAAATCCTTTCTATTTTTTCTCCAAATTCCGTTTTATTTTGTTCCAAATTCTGTTTTTTTTCCATTTAAATTTTTCTAGATTAAATTTTTTTTTTCATTTAAATTTTGTTTTAATGGTTAAATAAAATAAATAAATAAATATGAATCAAAAAGCATGTCTAATTAATTGAAATAATGAAACATACACAATTTAACAGCAATTTATTAAAAGTTTAACAAAAATTACATTTTTAAGGTCCTGTGAAATACGTTTTATTTTTTCTCAAATTAATTAATTAATTAATTAACTAATTTATATATTTATTTATTTATTTTAATTTATTTTATATTTTCCATTAATTTTTGGGACTTTTAATAGTTTCATTAAATAATCAAAAGCATCTTTAATTAATAAATTTTTATTTTTAAAAAAAATGTTATTATTTTATTTAGTTCTCTTTTTTCAGAAATACTGTGTTGTGCATTTACATTTTTCTGGTAAATAAATTCTGGTAAATAATGTTATCCTGGTAAATATTCCTTTAACATAATGTTTTAATAACAAATTTGTTAGTAGTAGTCCATTACATTAAGTAAGATTTTTCTTTCACAGTTTCTTCAAGTTAAACCAAACTTGTATTTTGATGAGTAGCTGTGAAGTCCTTTATGTTTCTGTTCGTATATGATATCATGGTAGTTTTTCTCAAATGAAATGGTAAAATGCTCCTAAAATGACTCTCAGAGCAGTTCTAGAGATTATGTTTATATGTTTATATACTCATATTTTGAGGAGGCAGAGGCTAAAAACACTGCAAGGATCATGACGGTGCTTCTGCGCCATTCACTCAATCAGAAACACGCAGAACATGCAGGATTCATATTTAAATAGTATTTTTCTGGCAAATTCGGTGACATTCCACGTTATACAGTAAATTCCATTTTTATGACTGGATACCATGATTATATCTGTGTTTTCACCATTACAGAAATCTAGGGCCCTACCAACACAACAAGGTCGTTCAAACCGAGAGTGGAGCCTGTGACCCGGCGGCCCGTGGGACGTGCTTTTCTCAGGATTGGTGAGTGCTGGGTCGTGGCGTGTGACGCTCCAGAGCGTTTGTGTGTTTGTTTGTGTGTTGTGTGAGTCTCCAGTAGCCTTTAGATCCTCTGGGGTTTGTCTTTCTGAGTTTCTGCCCAAAAATTCCTGCGAGTTGAAGCAACAATGTTGTTTTGTCTCCAGTTCCCTTGATTCTGTGAGCGAGGACTGGAGTAGATGAATATTGTTGAAAAGTAAAACCGGTAGAGTGAAGAGGAAATTCTATGCTGGAGTTATTTTAGGACGTGGATTTTGCTTTGTATATCTCACATGCTCTAATGGGTTACTTTGATAAAATGAATTTGAATTGAAAAGTGAAGGCAAAAATGTTTATTATGAGAGGAACCAGGTATGACTTCATATTTCTGAGCAAAACCTGATATAAGACTTAATTGACAGAACAAAACAAATCTTTGGCTAAATAAGTAGATAAATCATGAACAATTTCATGGACTAAACTACAAAATCTTAAAAAAGGCTACAATATGTGATTATAATATTTTTTTTCAATTCTTTAAAAAATATTTTTGGGCTATTGTTACAGTAAATGATTTTCATTTTCAAATAATTTTTAATGAGAAAACAAAAAACTGCATTATACATTTATTATATGCATTAGACATTATATTGGTGTAGTTGACATTCAAAAAATATTAAATTTATCTTTTTTTTGAGTGTGAACTATACCAATATACTGCATGTTTTTATTGTCATTCAAAAAAGCATTAATTTACTGTAAAAATAATTACATTTAAATAAAATAGCATTCAAATAAACAAATAATAAGAACAAGAATTGAAAAAAATGCAATTACATATTGTAGCCTTTTTAAAGATTTTGTAGTA
Organism: Sinocyclocheilus grahami; assembly: GCF_001515645.1. Lineage (NCBI taxonomy): Eukaryota > Metazoa > Chordata > Actinopteri > Cypriniformes > Cyprinidae > Sinocyclocheilus > Sinocyclocheilus grahami. Next base: position 274,105 of record NW_015505748.1, read on the forward strand.
TTCCTAGTTCATGAAAAAAATGGGGGAAAATAATTATTTATTGTAGCCTATTCTTTTTTTTTAGGTTTTGTAGTAGTATTTATTATTATTATTATTATTATTGTTGTTGTTGTTATTAATTTTACAGTTCCCCTTCAGGAACTCTAGCTGCATCGAGATGCTTTGGGAACACCTTCAGCGTTAACTCGCGCTGTGGCCAAATTAATTCTTGAGTGGCCCGCCGAGAAGCAGGCAGAACTGACTAAGAGCAAGCTTGATGAGTGCTTTTTACGGTCTAAGCTGCTCCTTCCACGCCGGGGCTTGTCGTTCTTCCCCGATCTCCGCACCGAGGTGTCGAGATTGTAGGCTAGATCATACTCGGCCCGCTTCTTTAGTCCATCGTTAGTCGACTATTCCAACGTTGTGGGACTAAATGAGCGCGCTTATAGGGCGATGCCCCGGGTCGAATAGATGCTTGCGGGATATCTGTCTCCTGGCATGGCATCGACCCTGAATGCCCCGGCATTGCCCACCAAGCCGCTTTGTACCACTTCAGCGCTCGTGGGCAAAGGGGACATGGTGACAGGCCAGGCTGGTGCATGCCTTCATACGATGGCTATTCTTCAGGCATACCAAGCAGACCTGCTAAAATAGTTAGATGAGGGCAAGGAAGTAAAGGCCAATGATATTAGTGAACTCCGGCGAACTGCTGGTTTGTCTCTATGTGCCACAAAAGATAAATCATCATGAACAATTTCATGGACTAGAAATACTACAAAATCTTAAAAAAGGCTACAATATGTGATTGTAATTTTTTTTTTCAATTCTTTAAAAAATATTTTCTTCCCTGATCTCCACACCGAGGTGTCGAGATCGTAGGCTAGACCCTACTCAGCCTGCCTCTTTAGTCCATCGTTAGTCGACTATTCCGACGTTGTGGGACTAAATGAGCATGGCTATAGGGCGATGTCCCAGGTCGAACAGATGCTTGCGGGCTATCTGTCTCCTGGCGTGGCATCGTCACTGAAAGCCCCGGCATTGCCCACCAAGCCGCTTTGTAAAACTTCAGCGCTGGTGGGCAAAAGGGACACGGTGGCAGGTCAGGCTAGTGCATGCCTTCATACGATGGCTATTCTTCAGGCATACCAAGCAGACCTGCTAAAAGAGTTAGATGAGGGCGAGGAAGTAAAGGCCGATGATATTAGTGAACTCCGGCGAACCGCTGGTTTGTCGGGCCACGAAAGAGAAAGAAACCGCCAAAGCTATCGGGCGGTCTATGGTAGCCTTAGTGGCCGCGGAGAGGCATCTGTGGCTGACCCTGTCCGACATTAAAGAAAAGGACAGGGTCTTCCTTCACGATGCCCTGCTTTTGCCTTCTGGCCTGTTTGGTGACGCCGTCAAGTCTGTCGTCGACAGGTTCCAGGAGGCCCGTAAATAAGCGACGGCGTTTCAGCGGTTCCTCCCTCGCCACTCTCTAGTTCATGGGGCTGCTGGACGGGAGCAGTACCAGCCGTTTGCCCGCTCCTCATACTGGGAGGCACAGAAAGTGAGCGAATCGAAGGCTTCGAAGCCTAAGGCCAATCCGAGGACCGTTCTTCTGGCCAAGATGTCTTCGACCACGAAGCCCTGATATTTATGGTTCAGAGCTTCTGAGGGCAGCCTCGGCTGGGGAGGAGCGGTGTACACCTCATTACACGGTGCCCGTCTCTCCTCAGTGCCCCCAGGAGGCCGAGCTGTTAACCCTGCCACCTCCGGTGCTTCAGGACACAGCGGTCTCCAGCGAGCGCACATCCCAGTGTTCACCTGGAAATATAGCGGATGTGGGAGGTTCGCTATCTCTAAGGAGGTCTCCTATTACACCGGAGGTCAGTCTCGAGATATTGATTCCCTTAGTAGATTTTCTGACAGCGTGGAAGCTTCTGCTAAATATCTCATGATAGGTCCTGCAGACTGTAGAAAGGGGTTACAGAATTCAGTTTGGTTCTCCTCCGCCTCGTTTCAACGGGATCGTGTCCACTGTGGTGGGTCCCGAGCAGGCTCCGATGTTAGAACAAGAAGTAAACACTCTCTTGACAAAGGAAGCCATCGAGGTGGTCCCTCCTCACGATAGAGAGTCCGGGTTCTACAGCCGCTACTTCATTGTTCCGAAGAAGGATAGGGGGTTGCGTCCCATTATAGATCTGCAGTCAGATCAGGTCCGAGGACTGGTTTGTCACTATCGATCTAAAAGTTGCATACTTCCATGTCTCTATTCTTCCTCAACACAGGAAGTTCCTGAGGTTTGCTTTCAGGGGCGAAGCTTACCAATATCGTTCTTCCGTTCGGCCTTGCAGTCTCCCCCTGAACTTTCACGAAGTGTGTGGATGCTGCTCTGGCTCCACTGCGACTCCAGGGCATCCGCATACTCAATTGTGTATTGTGAGATGTCGTTCTCACCCATATGAAAGAGTTGAGGTTAAGACTAAACGCCAAGAAAAGTGTGCTTTCTCCATCACAGAGGATCACTTATCTGGGCATGGTGTGGGATTCGACCACGATGCAGGCACAGCTGTCTCCTGCTCGGATCAAATCAATCCTCACTGCAGTCGCGAGAGTCAGAAAAGGCCAGTCACTCACTGTAAAGCAGTTTCAAAAACTATTGGGTCTGATGACAGCTGCTTCTAACGTGATGCCTTTTGGCCTGCTGTACATGAGACCCCTACAGTGGTGGCTCAAGGGGTTTTCCCTTGATCGTTTCATATGATCAAGGTCACGCAGCGATGCTTTCGTGTCTTAGACATGTGGAGGAAACCTTGGTCCTTGTCACAGGGCCCTGTGCTGGGAGCTCCTTGTCGTCACGTAACGTTAACGACGGACGCGTCCCTCACCGGTTGGGGTGCAGTCATGAGTGGCCACCCTGTCTGCGGTCTGTGGAGCGGCCACCATCTCACGTGGCACATCAACTGCTTGGAGATGTTGGCCATGCTTCGAGTGCTGAAACTTCCTCCCAGACCTCAGAGGCCATCATGTGTTGGTGCTCACTGACAACCCAGCAGTGGTCTCGTACATCAACCACCAGGGAGGTCTGCGTTCGTGCCCCTTGTACAAGCTGGCGCACACAGATCCTTGTGTAGGCCCAGGGGAAACTCCTTTCACTAAGATCAGTTCACATCCCTGGGCATCGCAATCAGAGAGCAGACATCCTGTCGAGACAGGGGCCGAGGCCCGGGGAATGGAGACTCCACCCAGATGCGGTGTGTCAGATTTGGAGAATGTTTGGCCAGGTTCAGGTGGATCTGTTTGCGACTCGGGAGACATTGCACTGTCCCCTCTAGTTCTCTCTGACTCATCCAGCTCCTCTCGGACTGGACGTCAAGGTACAAATGTGGCCGAGGCTATGTCTGTACGCCTTCCCCCCGATTGCTCTGCTCCCGGAAGTTCTGGAGAGAGTGCGCCGGGACGGGGTCCGTCTGCTGCTAGTAGCCCCATTCTGGCCGGGCCGAGTATGGTTCTCGGATCTGATTTCCCTTCTCGATGGCTCTCCATGGGAGATTCCCATCAGGAGGGATCTCCTCTCACATGAGGAGGGCACGATCTTTCACCCCCGCACGGAGCTGTGGAAGCTGTGGGTGTGGCCCTGAGGGGACACAATTTGTAGCTTCCGGTCTCTCAACCGAGGTTGTTGAGACCATCCTCTAAACCAGAGCTCCCTCAATGAGGAAACTGTATGCCCTGAAGTGGAAACTTTTAACTTCCTGGTGCGGCGATCGCCAGCTTGACCCAGTTATGTGCCCAGTCGGTTCAGTGCTGGAGTTCTTGCAGGCTCGGTTCTCTGCAGGGTTGACCCACTCCACCTTGAAGGTGTACGTGGCAGCCATAGCTGCTTATCACGCCCCTCTCGGTGGTCAGTCTCTGGGAAGACACCCCCTGGTTACACGTTTCCTCCGAGGTGCACTGAGGCTGAGGCCTCCTGTACGATCTCGGGTTCCCCCATGGGACCTGGCCATGGTCCTGGTGGCTCTCTGTAAACCTCTGTTTGAACCATTAGACGAGGTTTCAGATCGAGTTCTGACACTTAAGACTGTCTTCCTGTTAGCCATCACATCACTGAAGAGAGTCTGAGATTTGCAGGCCCTGTCAGGGGCCCCCTCCTTCCTAGACTTGCGCCTGGCTTGGCCAAAGCTTTTCTGTACCCTAGGCCGGGGTATGTCCCTAAAGTGCCCTCGTCAGTACCACGGCCCTTCATACTACAGGCTTTCTGTCCTTCTTCCTTTCGGGAACCTGACCAGCAGAAGCTTAACTGTATGTGCCCAGTGCGAGCACTGGATGCATATGTCCACAGAGCTGCAATGTGGAGAAAGTCTGACCAAATATTTTTCTGTTATGGTCCTTCCAAGAGGGATCTGCCTGCTACTAAGCAGACCCTCGGTCGGTGGATCATTGATGCCATTTGTTTGTCATATGAGTCCTCTGGTATCCCCTCGCCCTTGGGGGGTCAAGGCTCACTCCACCCAAAGTGTGGCGGCCTCCAAGGCCTTCCTGTCAGGTGTGGCTATGCAGGATATTTGTAATGCTGCGGGTTGGTCTACACCGCTCACCTTTGTCAGGTTCTAGGACCTTGAGGTTCGTACCTCTTCTGGTTCCTCTGTCCTTTTGCTGTAGTTGTGCTGAGTACATACACACTACGCAGGGACTCAAAAGTCTGGTGGCGTAGGCATTCTCGTTCCCAAAGCGTCTTGACGCAGCTCAAGTTCCTGAAGGGAACACCTCAAGGTTACGTATGTAACCCTAGTTCCCCGAAGGAACGAGACGCTGCATCTCCTGCCATACTTCCGGCATCCCTGTGAGCGCTTCCCTCATTCTACCAGAAGCTGCTGCTGTTTCCACCGCACATGCATTTATAGCTTCCTGGTCACTATGCCACCCCGTCCGTGACATCGCGCCCATCCATTGGACTGATTAAAGACGTGATTCAGAGCGTGGTCATGCTGAAGGCGTTCCCAAAGCGTCTTGATGCAGCGTCTCGTTCCTTCGGGGAACTAGGGTTACATATGTAACCTTGAGGCGTTTTTTTTCTGATAAAAGGATGGTTCATGATATGTTAAATATTAGTGAATATATTAGCTAAATATTAGTGGTACTTGATGGATCTGTTTTTGACTGACACTAATATTATTGCTGTGTATATTATTACATGCATCGATGTAAATATGGGGGTACATGAAACCTTTTGTACTGCAACTTTTCAAGATGCACCAACATATCAAATAGGCCTAAAGTGTGCAAGTCATTTTTCTGGAGATTTTGACTTGAGCGCTTCCTTCTGCCGCTCTGACATTCGGTTTTATCTGTGTGTGAATGCAGACACTCAGAGAATCAGGCAGCAGCAGATACTGTACACAGCATGATGGGAGTTTGTCGTCAGAAGGATCCAAACCGTGAGTTTCATGCTACGGTTTATTCATTTAGAGCCTTGCTATTATCATTGGTAAATCAAGCCTGCATATTTCTGAAATCTCATTTTGAATGGTCCTGTTTGCCCGTGGGCTTTGGGCTAGAGATGTTGTTCTGTTTCCAACTGCACTAGCAAACCATGATCAACATCAACTACAGGAAAACATCTGGTTCGTCAAACGGCAGAGTATCAACATGAATTGGTGTCGTGTGAGGTTCTGTCAGTGTGTTTTACAGTCATACGCTCCGTATCGAAACTCATTATGTACAGCGCATTCCTCTGCTGTGCAAATCTAACATAATTTTTTTGTGTGTGTTTGTAAAGCCGTCATTTGCCAGAAACTCACTGAGGTTTGCTCATATGGATTTGTGCATAATGAGATCTTTAATGTATATGTTGGTTTCTCCACAGATGCACACATCTGAAGCTCTCAGAGGATGATGAGAATGAGGAAGCTCAGGTGATTCGACCGCAGCTCCTCCAGGACATGTGTTGAGCACCATTTAAGAGCACTACATAGACAACATGATGATCTGATCGTCATCTACTTCTGAGACTGATCTGAGATCTGGACCATGATGATCACAAACGCTGCTGTTGATCATTAGTTTCTCAGGTATGACTTTATCACAATACATTTCATAGTGCAACTTTACTGTAATCCTGATTATAAATCAATATCATTTACACTGCCAAAAGTCAAAAGTTTGGAATGATTAAGATTTTATGTAATGCTTTTGAAAGAATTCTAATATGCTGATTTAGTGCTCAGTATATTATTGGTGCTCAATTTTGAACAAGTTATTATTAATGTTGAAAACAGTTGTGCTGCTTCAAATTTTTCACATTTTATGTTTCAGGATTCTTTGATTAACAGAAAGATCAAAAGAAAGACTATTTATTTGAAATATAATTTTTTTTGTCACATTAAATTAAATGTCTTTACTGTCACTTTTGATCATTTTGATGCATCCTTGATTAATAAATGTGTTAATTTCTTCTTTTTTTATACTTATTAATTTTGAATTTTAGTTTATCACATTTCCACTTAAATATAACTGTTTTCAACATTGATAATGGTCAGAAATGTTTCTTGAGTTGTAAATCAGCATGAATGATTTCTGAGGGATCATGAGACACTGAAAACTGGAGTAATGATGCTGAAAATTCAGCTTTGATCACAGGGATAAACTACTTTGTACTATATATTCAGATGGAATACAGCTATGTTAAACTGTAATACTATTTTGTTATTTTTACTGTATTTTTTATCAAATAAATGTAGCCTTGGTGAGCAGAAGAGAAAAAAAATCATAACTATTCTGAACTTTTGACCGGTAGAGTATCTTTCCAATAATTAAAAAGCACTGTAAGGTTGAAGTATTTTGCGAATAATCGGGTGTCAAAGGAAACGTGTACATGCCATGAGGCATGTTTATTCTGCTACTGCACGTAATGTTGTAGTTTCAGAAGATCTGACCCAAAGGTCTGGTTCAGAGACAGTCTATGCTGGGGATTAAGAAGGATTGTGCTCATCTAAAATCATTTCACCTTGAAGAAAAATACCTGAGAGTATTTAACAATTCAGCGAGTAAAGCACGTCTCATTTTATCTACACGCTCCTCGTCACGTGTCTGATGATTGAGTCGAAGGCACAGCAAAAAATGATCTTCTTACTTGCTATTTTGGTCTTGTTGTCATCTAAACATTCTTAAATCAAGATACTTTCACTTGAGAAGCAAAATGGCTTAAGATATTAAGTCTTGTTTTCTAAAAAATGTATCAACTTTTGTTAGTTTTTGCTTAAAACAACAATGGGGTCATAACAAAACAAGATTATTTTTTCTGACCCAATTGGCAGATTTGTTCCTGTTGTTTGCTACTTTTATCAACGGAGTGAAAGTGGAGCAGGTCCGAGCTGCTCTGATTGGATGGAGGCTGGGCCTAATTTGCATATTCATGATTCCTCGAATACTAACTGAGGTAAGGATGAGTTAAGACACAAAGAAATAATTTTCATGTTACGGAATCAAATTAGTGATCAGCCTGTCCGACACCAAGCAGGGCAGCCGGCACATTCTGTGAACAAGAAACATTTCTTTTTTTTTTATTATTATTATTTTGAAATATTGTGGAAAGATTTGCACAGTAAAAATGGGTTTATTCTCTTCCCTCCGTCCAGATTTCCTTACCTCACCTCTTCTTTAAAGCATTGCCAGTAACTCTCTTATAAAATGAGATGCAAATTCACATGAAGAGCATTAGCTGTGCGTGTGTTTGTGTGGAAAGCGCATGGGTTGCTGATGTTACAGGATCTGTGTGTTGAAGTCGTTTGCTTAGGTGAGCGGTGAGTAGATGAAACATCTGCTTACAGTCAAACGCTGCCCTCAAACACGCTGTAAATATTTTGATTAGAGAATGCACTATAAACAACATCAGTCTGTTTGCATATGATAGCCGGCGTACTTCACGATAAAGAATGCTAGAGATGAGCCGCGCGAGAGCAGATGGAGCTCCTCACAGCTCGATAAAGTCCTTTTCCTGTAAGTGGCTCTTCTGATATGGGAATATGACGGTGATTCTGTGTTTTTCGGTGGGCTCAGAGGATGATGGGATAGCCCGTCTGTATCTGAGCTGTATCCATCATCTGCTTTGAACCCTTCAGGCTCAGAAAGGCTGCAGATGTTCTCAATCGCTTCACTTTACCGCATTAGTTTACTAATTGCATTTGCATAAACAAGTCATGTTTTCCTGTTTATCATGCATATTTACATAAGTGGCTTTCGTAGTTTGTGTTCGGTGGTCATGAAGTGTGAACATGTGCAGTTGATTTAGCTGAAATCTAATACCGGGAATTATTGGGTAAATGCCTTCATACTCGTTGATGTGATTGTTTGAATGTCTTGCTTCATGGATTACGTTTTGTGGCATCTTTAGTATAATTTATTAAAAATGGCCAAGTTTTGCAAAACAAAATACTGAATCATTGCCATGGCTTTTGCCGTCTGTCATTAGTCAGTCAAATGAATAGTCCACTTCATTGTTTGGGCCAGTGATGCTGTGTTCATGATGTTCAATCAAACAGAGCAATGTCTGATATAGTGCCACAGAATTAACAGTGTTTACACTTTTCCAGGAAATGAACCCATGAATGGCTTAATAATCGGCATATAGCTAAATATTTTAATGTACAAACCAATTACACACTTTAATGAATAATGAAATTTAATAATGAATTAAAACACCATTTTGACTCGTCTATTATTTTAGTTATTTTAATCATATTATTTGCTTTAAATAGTTTTAATTATTAATGTTTTATTTTAAATATTTTAAATTTATTAATACTTTTTCAAATTAATTTTAAAATTGTCATTTGTTTTGCAACAACAATGACAAACTTTAATACATTTCTAATTAAAATATTTAAGTAAATGTCATTATTGATTAAAATATCTATTAATTATTTGAATTATTTAGTTTGTATTGATATTGATATTAATATTCTTTAATGTTTAACTAACATACATTAATATTTACTAATTACATTTAATAATCAGTTAAACTGTCATTTTAATTTCTATTCAATATTTTATATATTATTATTATTTAATTTAAATGTTTGTATTCATTTAATTTCAATAATAATGTACAGCTGTCTATTTTTTTTATATTAAATAAAAAACTGAAACACTGAATGAGCTATGACAGGCTTTGAAGAATAAAGAAATCTTAAGGAAATAAGAGCAAATTGAAACCAACAGCAGCAAATTCTGAACATGTGCTCAGATATTTTAGATCAGATGGTTTTCTCATACATCACATAATGTCAGACCTTTATATGGAGATAAATCTCCTGCAGAACTGTGTCCATATTTGTCTGTTTATGTGTATCAGTGTGATCTGCGTGTGAGAACAATCGTTTTACATTTGAAGAGCTGGATGTATGATCTGATATTTCTAAGGTCAGATGTAGTCAAGAGGACTTAAATAGTTTGAAGGCTTGTTTAATTGCGGTGAGATTCTGTCCATCGCTGACCGCTGGATTAATATCTGTTGTGGCAACAGGTGACAGCTCATGCTTGAGCGGCTCAGATGAGATTTCCTGCTGTTCCTTTGTGCCACAGTCGTGGCTGAGCGCTTTACCAGCGACACGGCAGATAATTGAACAACTGTTCTGTTACAGCGCTTTCTGAGTATGTCAGACGTCAGTGCCGCTTCAGAGAGAGCAACTCCAGGTGATCATCAAGGACACAAGCATTAGAGATTCAGTTTTTATATTTTATGGATCATTTGCTGTAGCTCTTTGCAAATGTTAAACTGTTTTTAATCAAACAATGAAAGTCAGAGGGGTCCAAAACATCCCAGGACTTGAATGAATAAAAAACATTGAAATGTCTTCATTTATGTTCCGCAGGAGACAGAAGTCACACAGGTTTGGAATAGCATTAGCATCAGTACATGATGACACGTTGGTCATTTTTGGGTAATGCAAAACTTAAAATATGGCAAAATGAATGTTTTGGAGTACAGAAATCATTGACTGAAACGATGATGTTTAAATGTTTCTCCAGTGGCTAGTTTTTTTTTTTAATCAGTTTTCACTTTCATGAAGTGATATTGATTCTTAATATTGATCTTTTAGTCCTGTTTTCAGTTGATGCGTATATGATGCATATATATATATATACTGTATATATGGCTGTAGTAAAGCTATCATCTCTTCTACTTTACTACTGGTTACAGCAGCAAATAAACATGAATGGACATCAGAAGAAAGAAGAACTGACTGAAATGAATCATGAATCATGTAATCGATCAATCAGTGTTTCAACCGCAAAAAAACGTCAAGAAAACAGCTTGAGATCAATAATGTCATGTAACGTCACATTTACAGTACCTCAGGGAAGACCATAAACCTGATATTCAGCTAGGAAAAAACAACTCTAGAGAGGAGCATTATGATCATCTTATGGACTATATTCATTATATATTTTTACTGAACCTGTTCTTAAATACTTTATATAAATCCACAATGAAAACTATTACAGTTTTTTTACTACAGTTTATTACTATTATATATTTCAACAATGAATCGGAGTAGAAATATACTTATATCATTAAAAAGTAGATATAAAAACCATGTGTAATTTAAATGTTTGTATACAACTTGATTGTTAAATCAACTTTATTTTCAGTAAAAAAAAAATTGGCTTAATGAGAACTTTAATTTTGATTTTTGGTAAAAAATTTATTTCGGTGCACCCTTTAAGCAGATCTCCTTCACACACTGAAAAAAATTATAACTTAAAATTACATGTTGAAGTCAATCAAATATTATTTAACATCACTGAGCTAACCTATATACACTGATTTATACCAGCAAAACTCATTATTATCTGTTAAACCCAGTCAGATTTTTTCCAGTGCATGACAGGCATGTTTCAGCTTTCAGTCTAGTAGTACTGAGACTGTTTTAATAAAGATTTTATGAACATCATTCGGAGTTAGATCTCATTGTAGAGTTTAAAGACCAGGACAAATGGTCTACAGTTGTCAACTAGATGAGCCCCAGAGACAGATCCCCAGTGAAGACCTTGTCTCCTAGATGGCCACCAGGACAAGACCACAGGAACCAGATGAGTCCTCTGCACAATCTGACTTTGCTGCAGCCTGGAATTGAACTGCTGGTTTCGTCTGGCCAGAGGAGAACTGGCCCCTCGACTGAGCCTGGTTTCTCCCAAGGTTTTTTTCTCCATTCTGTCACCGATGGAGTTTTGGTTCCTTGCCGCTGTCACCTCTGGCTTGCTTAGCTGGGGACACCTAATATCCAGCGATATCGTATGCGAACAGCGAATACTGTAAAGTTGCTTTGACACAATCTGTATTGTTAAAAGCATTATATACATAAAGGTGACTTGACTTGACTTGACTTAAAGAAAGTAAACATGATAAGCATGCAGCCAAATGGGGAAAAATGAATCAAAATTAGCAATCACATCACTTAAAATATGCATTTTGTGCAAATCGATCGATTTCATTGTGTTTCTTGGCTGATCCTGGAAAACGGCCGCTGTCATCAGAGCGCTTTGGAGAAGAAAATAATTCAGTACAGCACTCTGTGGTCATTTCCCACTAAATGCTTTGGTAGCTCTTATCACATGGGAACCAGCACTTATCTGATGATATCACAGCAAACTTTCCAAACGATCTCAAACGTCAATAGGTCTTAAAGTCACTGCATTTTTGGGATGCCTTCCGCAGACTTTCAAAATATCACTATATTACAGCTCAAATCTGACTCTCTTTCATAAAGCTATTAAACCAGAGCTTGATAAAACAAAATCTATGATGACAGCTTGTTATCTTTGCCATTTAATGCAATAAAACGCTTGTGGAATCGATCGGACAGGTCGAGCGCTGAATACATAAACATGAAAGCTAATCGTGTTGAATTCTGATTACGCTGATTATCTCAGACAATGATGGCCTGAGCGCTGGCAGAGCCCCGCTTCATTTCCTACTGGTTATTCAGAGTCTCAAGTCAAAACAAGCAGTCGTATTGCATAATGAAGCCTGGCATGTGAATCCTATGGAGTCTCTGTGAATGGGCCACTCCTCCTCGAGCTGCTGTTGCTGTTGGCATGTGTCTGTACTGACAGCGCTGATGTGAACCTGATGACAGAAATCATGTGAACGCTCTTATCGTGATGCTTATCGTAAATATTAGAGCAATCACAGCAGCTATTAGGCTACTTGGCTACAAAACTGTGTTGTTTACATGCCTATGGCTAGAACGAGATCTGATTAATGGTAATAGCATCACATCAACAAAAAAAAAAAAAAACAGCCATTCGGGAGGGAAGAGCCTCATTTTTATTTAACTTATTTTAAAGAAACAATTCACCCAGAAATGAAAATTTGCTGAAAAGATGCTCACCCTCAGACCGTCCAAGATGTAGATGAGTTTGTTTCTTCATCAAATTTGTAGAAATGTAGCATTGCATCACTTGCTCACCAATGGATCCTCAGCAGTGAATGGGTGCCGTCAGAATGAGAGTCCAAACAGCTGATAGAAACATCACAGTAATCCACAAGTAATCCACACCACTCCAGTCCATCAGTTAACATCTGTCGCCTCTGGCTTGCTTAGTTGGGGACACTTCATTTCCAGCGATATCGTTGACATAATTGCAAAGATATTATTTAAACTAAGCTGGATGTTGACATCACTGAATTCAATGATGAACTGTCTTTAACTGAAAAATGAGTGTTTACTATTGTCATTTTGCATTATTGACACTATTTTCCTAAATTAATGCTGTTCAGTTGCTTTGTCACAATCTGTATTGTTAAAAGCGCTATATAAATAAAGGTGACTTGACATGACTTGACTTGACTTGTGTGTTTGTAAGAAACAAATCCATCATTAAGACAATTTTAACCAAAATACGAATCCATAACCTGTGCATCCTCCAGTAAAAAAGTGGTCTGGTCTGAATCAGGAGAGAAATATGTAAGCACCGTTTACAAGCCAAAACAGCTCTAAACAAATGTGTGAGTGGATTTAGATGTGAGAAACAACAGGAGATAAACATTTTTACCAGAGGACAGCGTTATTATGAATTACGGACTCGTATTTTAGTTAAAAACGTCTTAGTGAGGGATTTTCTTTAACTGATGGACTGGAGTGGTGTGGATTATTGTGAGGTTTTTATCAGCATTTTGGACTCTCATTCTGGCGACACCCATTCACTGCAGAGATCCAGTGGTGATTTTATTTTTATTTTTGTATTGTGTGGTTTCCATCAGCAGGTCTTGCAGCCTCTGAGCTGAAAGAGTGGTTTTGTTACCCAAGTGACCCAACACCAGTTAGAAATATTCTGCTTTCTCCATCTCTGTTTTTGTTTGCGTATCTCACATTCCTCTCTTTCTTAATTGTTAACATGCGACTGGATACAAATCCAGTGTATCCTCCTCTCTCAGCTTGTACAGTGGCCTGAAGGGTTAAAGCTCTCGCGTCACTGACCGTCAGAGAGATTTCACACATGGCTTCAGCACTAGGTGAAGCAAACATAACGTACAGCCTTTTCCATGAGACTCAGGTTGTGTATTTCTATAGGACGTCTGTGTATGTCACAAATAAAATGTAGAAGCACGAGGTGAAAGAAGTTTTGCTTATAAAAAGCTGCCTGTTTCCACTGATCATAAAGAGCTTGACAGTCAACTAAACACATATACACAGTGTACAATATTTAGCTTTGTTGTCCAGAGAAGAAAACCATTCGTCGGGAGTGGTTTATAGTAAGAGAACACAGGATAAACAGGTGGAACATTCCAGCGCGTTGATCTGGAGACGCCGAGTGTTCATCAGGTAGACGAGATTCAGCCGGAGATGATTTGTGCTCCAGAGGCTTCTGGATGCAGATGGAGTGTTTGCTTGAAGATTCATAGATGTTCAACGGTGATGAGGAATCCTAGCTGTGTGATGAAAGATCAGGGAAACCGATCCACTGTAACATGTCACGTATGAAACAAAGCCGCTCACTTTGACAGACGCTATCGTGGAACGGCATCAGAAACTAGCTGCAGATGTTGATGAGAAAGAGCTCGAGGAGAGTAATGTTGTTCAGGTGGATGCAAACACCACAGCCGGGTCTGAGATCCTTGAGAAAGCGGCTGAAAACACACATAAATCCACACCACCAAACCTGCATTACTCCTGCAGTAGATGGGAAATAGAGATGAAATCAGCTAGAAGAAACTACCTGTAAGCAGGATGGGCGGTGTGCACTAGTAGAATACTGTTAGACAGACACATGATGTGCTTCACACATGGACATGACAGACACTTTTCCAAAATCTCAAGCTTCAGTAAGATCAACTGGCTTCTACACGATTTCTGAGACTCCGGTTTACTGTCTGCTGGAAAATACCAAACATGTTTATTATAGATTATCATTTTAATTAAAACATTTTTTTGCCTATTAATTTGTATTATCATTTTACTTTTTTATTTTATCATTATTTTCTGTATTATTATAAAAAATATATATATAGTTTGTTTTAGTTTTAATAGATTTTTTGTGTATTTTTTATTGTATTATTTTTTCTATGTTCAAGTTTTTTTGTATTTTGTTTATTTATTACTTATTTAGTTTTGTTAGTTAGTAATTCTGCCATACATACAGTGTGTGCGTGTTTGTGTGTGTATATAGTATTACATTTCTCAGCACTTAGAAGTTAGCTTCAAAGCTTGGAAGTTTTGAGTAATGTATCTAAAAAAATTATAATAATAAAACTGAAATGTATTACTTTTATTTTAATTATAGTATTTAATGTAGTATTTCGAGTCATGGAAATGGTTTTAATATAGTTAATTTATTTTATAGTCTTTTTTAGTTATGTTTCTGTTTTATTTTAGTTATATTAATATATTTGATATTTTTATTATCTTATTTTATTTATACTTATTTTTATAATTTTGTAAAATTGTAACTTATTTTACTAATTTGATATTTTTACTTGATTCTAATGTAATTGCATTTTTTATTTAATACTTTCTGTTATTATCATTTTTTGTTCATGTCTATTCAAAGCTTTACTTGTCTACCACAATAGTATAATGGCTTTGAATTATCTTTACTTGGAGAAAACATTAATATGCGATTAATTAAGATGATCTGATTAGGCCTATACTGCCATCATCCACAACATCAAATAAAAAATTATTAAAGTATTACATCTTAGGTTGCCAGAAAAGAATACGATGAGAGGATAACTAATCTTCAGACATTATATTCCTTAATCATTCTCAGCAATAAGCTTTGTTTATGGTTAGCTAGACATGTAATTATTTTTCAAAGTTCATCCAGATGTGTCTATAGGACCTCTCTGAAAGCAGTCGTTCAGGGATTATTTTCAGACTCCGGCCGCAGCATTGTTAGTGTATTTGTTTTATCATATCTTTTGTGGTTATGCACAACCATTTTTTATTCTGATCTTCCATAAAAGCATAAATAAGAAACTCGGCGTGGCACGCTTTAAAAGCTCGCTCGCCCATTAGGAAGGAAGATCTGGCATCAAATCTGTCAATTTCCACGTGTTATCTGCTCTCTCTTGTATCTGGGCAGACCTGCCCACCCAAGATGCCTCGCGACGCTCGTCTCGCCAGCATATCTCCGTCAGCTCAGAGTAAATACACTCCCTTTCTCGGGAAGCATGGAAACTTATTCTTACGGCAGTTGTCCGAACCATTCACTCCACTAATACACAACCACAACAATGAGGTACTGAGCCATTACGAGGAGAAAGATGATGCTGGAAAAGGACAAACATGGCCAACTGTTACATCTCATTTCGTATCATTGAATGAAGTCTCTGAAACACCACAGATGCCACATTTGCTTATTTCAATGTTTTTGTAGGCTGTGCATGATTCTGGTGTGTTTATCGGGTTCTTATCTGAATGGATGTGGGTTTGGTCAGTCGTTTAATTCATGATTTCCCTGTATGTCACTGTTTTTGTCTTATAATTCTCCGACGGACTTATAAAACTTTCCCCGTTGATCATGTTTTGACGTTTGAGGTTTAACCTTTCGCCTTTAAGACTGGTGAAGTCTGTGACCCCGCTGTTCTGACGCATATATATAGCATCAAATCCCAGTAGGGCAGTTCTGTACAAACGGATCGAAATAGATATTTACACGTTCTTGATATTTTTTCTTCACGCTATTAAATTCATACAGACAGTTTGAAAATGTTCCCATGACTAGGTCGTTCCAGCAGCCGGGCATTTTATTTAAACCCTAAACTCATGGGAAAGCTATTTCTGAACTCACTCAGCAAACACTGCCAGCTGTTTATTAACAGGTGCGGAGGCACAATGAACTAATAATAGCTGTTTAAAGTAAACACACTGATCAGAATAGATCTCTGGCATGGAATCTATACATTAATGTGAGTTTGGTTAAGTTATTCTGAACCATGACGATTAATGAATGCCACTGAAAACAGTTCCCTGGCTGTATTTCCTCATCTGTTTTTATCAGCAAAACAACATTTTATATCAGTTTATATCTCACAATTCTGACTCTGTTTCTTGCAATTTGGAGGAAAAATGGCAAAATATGAACTCTTGCAATTTCTTGCAATTCTGAGTTTACATCGCTTTTTTGTTTTTCCTGCCACAAAATAAAAAATGTAATTGCAACTTTTTATCTCACAGTTCTGACTTTTTTCCTTGCAATTGTACGTTTATGTCACTCAATTCTGTTTATATCTCACTGTTCTGTTTATTTTGTAGTTCTCAAAATTTTTTAGAATTCTGAGAAACAAAATCTGAATTGTGAGATAAAAAGTAGCAATTACCTTTTTATTGTTTTTATTTTATTTTATTTCTCAGATATCATGAATGATTAATTCATTACATTTTAAGGGAATATATTACAGCCTGTCCTAAACTAATCACCCCTGTTTTTGTTTGGTTTTTGTTTTTTTATATATATCACGATGACATTTTCTGATTTTATGCCCCCAATAAATATCAAACTGAATTAATTCACAAATTAAAAACATGGTTATCATGCTCAAATAAGTATATGTCAGTTCAAAGTCAGTTTATCATTTATACAGTGAAGTCATCGTCCAGCTCAGATCAGTTCTCTTCAAATAGTGTCTGTGCAATCAAGTTGACAATATTACCAGAAATTAAGTGTCCCCAACTAAGCAAGCTAAAAGTGATAGTGGCAAGGAACCAAAACTCCATCTGTGAAACAATGGAGGAAAAAAAAAACCTTGGGAGAAACCACACTGTAAAAAAAATTCCATAAAACTGACAGTAAAAAAAACGGCAGCTGTGGTTGCCGGAATTTTACTGTAAAAAATATGCTAGCAACGTTTTAGGTTTTACGGTTTTAATTTAAATTTACAGTTAAATACCATTATTTCATTAACTGATATAATGTTAATATACCAACCTATTGAAGTACTGAAATCTGTTTTGTACCTTTGTAATACACAGATAACCACCAAATGCAGGAGGTGATGAGAAAGTCACATGATGAACCAAAGCCCATCACAAGCAGCTTTTAAATAATAACATGTATAGAAGGTGCACAGCGTCATTCACACAAACACTAAACACCATCACGGTAACACACATGAAACTGAAATAATGCAATAAACATTCATTTAACAACATTAGGTGTAACACTAATATACAAAACTGATAAGATAAAACTGAGAAGAAACATAATTATAAAAAAAAAAAAATCAAACTTGAAATGTAACGCAGGGAATTCTGGGAATGTCAATTTACGGTTATTCACTATAAGCTATACGGTCTTTTTCCACTTACAAAAACGGTATACTACCGTAAAATTTATGTCCAATACATGTAATGTCCAATACAGTTTTTCACCGTATATAGTAGGGGCATTTACCGTTAACCATTTAACAGGTTTTTACTGTAGCATTTTTACAGTCTTTTACCGTTAAATTCACTGTCATTTTTTACAGTGCAGGCTACTGGTAATTTAATGGTCTATTAATTTAATGGACATTTCAGTTAACCCTCAAACACAATGCAATGAAGTGCAAAATTCTAAATAATGTAAAAAAAACTGCTTCATATTAATAAAGTACATTGTGTCCCAATTTATGCATTTTTTACAGTTTGCCTTGTCAAGTAGCTAAAAATTAATGTTAACTGAAATATTTAAAAATACCATTTTTATTTGAGGTAATGAAATGGTTTCTTTCTAAGTTTGAGTTTCAGTTCTAGTTAACTGTCGTAACCCTGCTGTGTGCGGTGCATGTGAATCTGAACACATAAACATCACAGTATAGGATGTTGTGTTTCTGCGTCTCTGTATGCACTAGCTGCACGTAAATATTTCTGCATGGAATTACATGCCTGCGCTCTTCAGCTGCGTTTTTGTGGGAATGTCTTCAAAACAGTTTTGAGAAACTACTTGTTGCATTTGTCGTTCAGGTCTGTGAATTGTTTGTGTGTATTGGATGTACACAGCTGTCAGCTTCAGAAACACCGCCGTCCGTTTAATCGCATCCAGCCTTTCCTCGCGTACGGCCGAGCAGAGAGAGGAGCAGGACAGGCATCTGGGAGCCCAGCGACCCATCTGACTCTCCTGCCGCTCTCTGTTTTTCCCACACACACACACTGACAGGACATGAGCTTCATCTCGTCTGCAGCACTTTCACAGGAGCGCCTCTGCTTTCACATTAATTCCTGTCCTAACTTATGATTTATAGCTCAGAGAAGGGCAGCAGACTTGCTTATGATGTTCAAGCCATCAATGGCAGGATTACAAGAGTCTGAAAAGGTTATCAAAACATTACAGCACTTCTCTTTCCCAATAAACCTCAAAAAGCCATGTCTGAAGAGCTGAAGAGTTTCATGTCTTCTATGAAGATGAAACTGCAAACATCATAAATGATCCCAGTGCTGAATTTCTGGCAGATTTTAATTAATTTCTCAAAATGTGGACATTGTGAGACATCAGAATTGTGAGATAAAAAGTTGCCATTTTAATTTTTTTATTCTGTCCTACAAACAGGCTTCCTTTTTTTCCAACTTCTTTTTTAAAAATATCATAAATGTTATATTTTAATGGAACCATGCAGCTGGTCCTGAACTAATCTTGCCTGGCTTTTTTCTTAATCTTATGTCATCACAATGACCTTTTTGATTCCATGCCTCCAATAAATATCAAACTGAACATGCTCATCATAGTCAAGCCAGTATATACTGTAAAAAGAAAAAAACTGTGACATTTACGGTAAAATACCGGCAGCTGTGGTTGCCAGAACTTCACCGTAAAAAATAAGGTAGGAACATTTTAGGTTTAACTGACTTAACTTAAATTAACAATAAAATACCGTATTTCATTAACCGATGTAATGTTAATAAACCAACATATTGAAATACTAATATCTGTTTTGAACCATTGTAATGCACATATAACCACCAAAAACTGGTGGTGATGATAAAGTCACATGATGAACCAAAGCTCATCACAAACAGCTTTTCTACGAGCTGAGGAGGACAATACTTACGTATAGAAGGTGCACAGTGCCATTCACACAAACACTAAACCCCATCACGGTGACACACATGATACTGAAATAATGCAATAAACATTAATTTAACAACATTAGATGTAAGATGAAACCCTTGTGTACACAACTGATAACAAAAACTTCAAATATGAAGTGTCATGCAGAGAATTCTGGGAGTGTCAATTTACGGTTTTTCACCATAAATTATACAATGACTTTTTCTTTTTCACTTCCAAAAACCGTATTTTTAACAGTATTTTACTGTAAAATCACATTAAATGTAATTACATTTATTCACAGAATATAGTATGGAAACTTACTTTTAACCAGTTAACAGGTTTTTTACTGTAGCATTCTTAGTCTTTTACTGTTAAAATCACAATCATTTTTTACAGTGTATGCATGCCTTGCATATGAAATGTATTTCTAAGGATGACTATAGCTGTCAGTACTATATATAATACAAAGGCAGGATTACAGGAAAGGTCAGCAAAACATTACATCACTTAATAAACTTCACAAAAGCCACGTCTGAAGAGCTTCGCAGCTGAGCTTCATTGGTCTTCTTCTATGAACATGAAACTGCAAACATCATAAATGCTCACAATGCCATATTACTGTCAGATTTGAGTTTATTAGCATGCAGAATGAAGCATATACGACATAGACGCATATGATAATCACAGGAAATTTGGACTTTACATTTGCTGGGAATGTGGATGTGTGAAATTAGACCTGTTTTCCCTTGAGCCTTTAAATGTCTCATGCTGAAGTTCCTGAATACTGAAGCTCCAGGTCTGGAAAACTAATGAATGGCGTTCTCTCAGGTTTGTGTACTGGGAGAACCAAAGCTGGCATCTTTGTTTTGCTCTTCATTGGACTCCCACAGGATGAGCAGAGAACATCGGACCGGCCTGTTTCCCAGCTGCCACTCCACAGACCCTCCGTCCTCCTCGCCGCTCGCTTGACGTCTTATGAAGGGGTTTCCCCCCGTTCTCGACTCGTCCCGCGGGTCATTTGTTTGGCCGCCATCCATCATCGCTACATTTAGATCAGCTAAAATAAGAACAGTTGCATTGCGTGAAAGGCCACAACAAGGCGAGCTCGCGTTTAGCAGACTGATTTAAACCCCAAACATCATCTGAGATTTGTGTTCGGTTCACTCCCGTCTCAGGGCGGTTTGTGTACTGGGAGAACCAAAGCTGGCATCTTTGCTTTGCTCTTCATTGGACTCCCACAGGATGAGCAGAGAACATCGGACCGGCCTGTTTCCCAGCTGCCACTCCACAGACCCTCCGTCCTCCTCGCCGCTCGCTTGACGTCTTATGAAGGGGTTTCCCCCCGTTCTCGACTCGTCCCGCGGGTCATTTGTTTGGCCGCCATCCATCATCGCTACATTTAGATCAGCTAAAATAAGAACAGTTGCATTGCGTGAAAGGCCACAACAAGGCGAGCTCGCGTTTAGCAGACTGATTTAAACCCCAAACATCATCTGAGATTTGTGTTCGGTTCACTCCCGCTAAGACTCAATGGGATTCCCATCGACTCAAAGAATCAGATAAGGGTCTCCAAGGAACATGCTGAAGGAGTGGTACAAAAAAAAAATCTTATTTAATCACTTTCATGTCATTTCAACCCCATCTTGCATTTTTTCTCCCATGGAACACAAAAGGAGATTTTTAGAATTTTGGTTAGCATAGTAAATTCTGTTGAGTCCAGACTGATTCACAAAACAGGTCTCAAATGCATCATTAGTCAAGTCATCTTTACCTCTTTTTTTTTTTTTTTTACCTATAGAGCTGTAAAGCAGCTCCAAAAAGACAATAGTAAACAATCATTATTAATCATTAGCCAGCTGTGGTCGCAACGAATTCAACGATTCTGTGTTTCCTGAAATCAACATCGCAAACTTGTGTCACTGGATTTAAAAGGGATAGTTCAACCAAAAATGAAAATGAACCCATGATTTACTCAACCTCAAGTCTGCCTATGTGTATATGACTTCTTTTAGATGAATACAATCAGATTTACATTTAAAAATGTCCTGTCTCTTCCAAGCTTTATAATGGCAATGAATGGCTGCTGAGATTTTGAAGTCCAATAAAGTGCATCCATCCATCATAAAAAGTGCTCCACGCGGCTCCGGGCGGTTAATAAAGTACTCCTGTAGTGAATCGATGCGTTTGTGTATATCCAGAATATTAATATTTACAACTTTATAAACTGTAATCTCTATCTCCCTCTAACTGTCGTATGCGCGTTCATGAGAGAGTGGCGTTCCAGCAGATGATGTAGAAAAATAGTCTGGATAGTCTTCACTGTGTAAATAAACAGTAATGGCACAGACAGTAGCAGGTTTATTTAGGCTGCTGTCTCTTTAAGATCTCGTGCACGTGCATTTTTACATACTTTTGTATGTATTTGGACATTTACGCGCAATAAGGCACAGAATATAACAATTCTAGTCGCTGGCTGTTTTAGGCTTTCACCTTATGTGTGCATGCTTTGGGTGTGGGTGCACAGATAGCGGTCTATAAGAGAGCGTAAGACAGCAAAGTTACTATGGTTTAAGGGAACAGTCATGACAAGCTAGTTGATTTCTATTCAAGTTCATTCACTGAAACTGCAAGGAAGAAAACAGTGACTGCAGTATATAAATGAATGAATTATGTGAATGTACCAAGGTTCTGACTGTTTTCAGAAAAGATTCGATGGCATTTTGTTTTCATCTGCACTCCATGTAAATCTAATTCTGCTGCTCCATAATTCCATGTTCCATTGTGTCAAAGAGTGGATTTACAAAGAGTTACATTTCCATTCAGCCTGTGTTCAGTTTTTGTCTGGTCCGAAAGTGGACCGAATTCGCATGCCCTGCTGTAAATTTTGACCGGTTGATGAAAAGCAAGTTTATGTGGATTCTGCACAGTTAAACAATTCGAATAAGCTATCTTGAATTATTTATGGAGCAGGTATATACAAAATACATACAATCATTTATTAATCATTTATCATTTTTATTTAAAAGAAAATGTGAGGTTTACCATTGTATGAAACTTTTTCAAAGCTTTATTTGAACACTTCGTACATGCTGTTAGATGTGAACTGTTGTCAGTCATGTTATCATTTTAAATCATTAGTAATGTTGTTTTAGTGTTTATGCAAACCAAAAGTAACTTCATTTATTGTTTGTTGATTTTAAGCACAAAACTTGGTGAAACGATTTACCATGATAATTTTGGTTACTATACTTGTGATAAGAAATGTTCATACCGTTACATCTCTAATTCGTGTTTATCATCAGAAAGAAACAAAATGAACTTGAGTAAATGATGACAAGATTTTCATTTTAGAAGGAAATACTCCTTTAAAGGGGTCATATGATGTTGCTAAAAATAACATTATTTTGTGTATTTGGTGTAATGAAATGTGTTTATGCGGTTTATGGTTCAAAAAACACATTATTTTCCCCATAATGTACATTATTGTTTCTCCTCTATGCCCCGCCTTTCTGAAACGCGTCGATTTTTACAAAGCTCATCGGTCTGAAAAGCGAGGTGTGCTCTGATTGACCAGCTATCCAGTGCGTTGTGATTGGCCGAATACCTCAAGCGTGTGACAGAAATGTTACGCCCCTACCATACTGTGATGCCCTGTCCGGCCGGAGCGACAAGACAAAAACATTAAAACCCATTATAAACGAGGCATTTGTTGCATCCAGAGGGGACATAATTACTGATTATAATGACTTATACTGTCTTTTTACGCGTTGCATGGCTCCGCGTAAACATGAAACAATGTCTGCATTTGTGATCGGAGAAATGACAAACAACAAGCACTACTCTACACTGCTCAAAACTCGCGTTTGAATCATCAGTGGCAAATTCTTTATATATAAAAAATGAAGGAGCGTCCGGTGGGCTTGCGGCAACCACATGTGAGACCCCGGGCTGGACTCTGCTTCATCCACGGTGAAAGCCGATCCGGCGATCCACAGCGCGAAGTTGATGTATTTCCTCAGCGACCAGCATGGATCAGCTCCAGGCATGACGAAGCGGATATCGTCCTCTTTTGAAAGACCAAACAAAGTAGTTTCGCTTTCACAACGAAGCACACAGCGTCTCCACGACATGGCGGTTGTGGCAACAATACTACAGCGAGAATAAAAGTTACGCCTTCTTTCTTTGCGTGAACATTTGGGCGGCGTTATGCAAATCTTCCCACATAGTGATGTAGACGTGGGGGCGTGTTAGAACGAGCCGTTTTAGGTGGACGTGGTTGACTCTTAACTTTTATAAAGAATATCTCTTTGGATTTGAGACTTTAGTCTTTGCAAATTTACAGATCTTCTTTATGCACAAAGAGCTTGTAACACTTCAAAGAGAGAGGAAGAATTGAAATCGCATCATATGACCCCTTTAAGTCATGTGGACTGTCTCAATAGTATGAATGACTCTGCAGAGTAAACTTATAAAATGAATATTTATTAGATTATTTAGTCTCACTGAACACTGAACTCACTGTCTCGGTGGTTCTCAGTTGTTTGGCTGCGACTGACTTAAGTCTGGAGGCCTTCAGAAGCCCCCTGAGATCATGTCATGTTGATGACACGAATCTCCAGCGGTGGATAATCAAGTCATAATGACAGACCAAAGCCTGACTCCCGAAACCTGCCTTCAGATTCCTCCGCATTCAGCATGGATCCGTCTGGGCGATGTTTGAGACACAGAACACAACGCTTTCTGTCCCGAATGTTCCTGCTCAGGATCCGGGCAGGAAACCTCCTCTGCATTTCTTGGCGGTCCGTCCATTGACCCCTCAGCGCAGCGGACGCGGCCAGGCTTCGTCTTCAGGGACTGAGAGAGACTGTGTTTTCACTCCATATGAGTGAAAGTCTAATTACTGCAGGCCAATTACCAGTGTGAGGGACGACGGCCAGCGGTCTTCTGTCTCAGACGGCCCTGCTGTGCTCTCATAATCATGAGCTGAGGAACTTAGATGGAGGATTGGTGTTAGAAAGCATATTATAATAGAAGACAGTGGCTTTATTCAGAGAGGGTGCAGTTTTGGTGTATCAACTGAAATCGGTTTAATTTTTTTCCAATAGATTGAACAGCAAAAAAACCACGAAATCAGTTTTAAACCACTGAACCGCTCTAGCCTTGTTCATATAGGCAGCAAAAAATATTATTTTTTGACTATCAGACTCAATTTTATTTAGTTTTTTTTTTTTTTGGTAGTCCAAAAATGTGAAAGTATTTTTTCAAGCTAAATCCAAACCACCTCTGGATATGGTATAAAATCTGATTTTTAAATTTTTTTTTAAATGCATCTTAGTTTGATAAAATTGACCCCAATCTGGGTCAATTTTGTTTTTTTTTGTTTGTTTTTTTTGTCCTTCATTGTGAAAATATCAGATTATCCCTGCAACATTAACAAAACCATTTTAGATTTACTTTAAAATGTACAATCAAGTCCACAGTATTGTCTGAAGATGTGTCTCACATGTGCAGAGACAAAATTGTATTTATTTATTTATTTTTCATTTTGGAAAGTACAAGCGTTGTCGCTTGCATTCACAAACTTTTGTAGTCAAAAACAATTCAGTTGTTCATTGTCGATATGATGCTTGAAGCATAGCTCACACTGAATTCAAACCAAGCAGCTTTCTGTTAGTCAACTAGGGTAATTTTCTTTATATTACATGCAAAATTTGCAAGTGGAAATCTTTAGCCCTTTTACAAAATTCCCCATCATATTTGACCAAACCTTTACACTGTGAAAAATTATTTTCTTCCTCAGGATTTTTAGTTGTTTTCCAGTACAAATAATTCTTAAATCATGACATCTACTGGAGAAGCCAAATGTTTTCTGAAAAATGTAAAACAAATGTATCAAGAACAAATATCTGCTAATGGCATCAGAAAAAATAAATCAACTTTTCTGACCCCATTGGCAGATATTTGTTCTTGTTCTGAGCATAAACTCATACTTCTTCAGAAAACAAGACGTAAAATGGCATTAATTTTCCTTCCCATGTAAATACATCTCAATTGAAGAATGTTTAGATATTTGTACTAGTTTTTGCAATGTACATCATTACTATAGTAACTGATGTAAATCCACAAGATAATACCTGCACTGTCCGAATCTGAATTCATCACTGTCTGTTTCTCAAGCTAGTCTGTAGCTATGTTTCCATCACCCTATTTTAATGTGCATCGCATGAGAAATGCCAAATTTCGAATAAAAATCCCTTAATTCGCAAAAAAGTTTTTACGCTCGCTTGAGGTGGTTTTTGACTTGATGCGAATAATGGGAGATGGAAATGCAATTTGCAAATAAATTCCTCCAAGCGCATCAAAAAGTCATGTGACTTTGTGCTACGGGACGGCAAAACCTGACTAACCAGCGGACCGATCTCATTCATCTGAAATGTTGTTATGGTCATTCGGAAATGCATGAGCAAAGTCTGTCATCAAAGTATTTCTGTATAATTGCCTCCCAGAAATGTCTTACACGACTGCATTCCCAAACAGCAGCATCCACCTCCATGCATCCATGCCCGCATTCATTGTGTTTCATCTGCTAATTTATTATATATGAAAATTATTATATTCTCCTACTTTTCTTAGTGATTTATTGTGCCAGTTTATCAGGAAGTGACGATTTTGTTCTCTTTTACTTGTTGGATGGAAAGATGCTTTTTCGCGAACATTTTAATGCGATATTCCAGTTTTGTGCACAAGTTAAATTCACAACTTTGGATGGAAACCCGGCTAGTGACAAACGCAGAGACTTCTCTTTGTTAAAACAAACAAATCATTTATTATAGAATCAAAGATGAAATGACTGTCCTCAGCACATGATAATTGACGAGTGTTCTCTCATTTACCACTACAATGATCTCCTGTTGGGCTGCTCACTCCGTCAGCATATTTACTTTACAAACCTATTGTCTCTACTCAATGTTACGCTCCTTACGCATTCGTACTGAAGTTGCTATTGTGTTTTTCCTTGAGGACACACACACACACACACCGATCCGCTTCCCATGGCAGGCCGCGGTCAATCGTGTAGCGGGCCGTTCCTCGTGTTTGCAGATCTGGACTGAGATGGAAATCCTGTGGTCATGCTGAGGATTAACACGGCAGCTCTGGACCGGCCCGCCGAGCGTGTGCTGTGTAATTGAATTTCATGCTTGGGCCTCCCCTCTGAAGTCGAGTACCAAAGCGGTCATTTGAAAAGAAAGCTATTAGTCGAGACCTCTGCAATATGTGGCTCTGGCAGAGGAAGTCAGGATTACAGACCAGAACTCATCAAAATGCAGGAGTATCCTGTGCACTTCTTCCCAATGCATCTTTGTAGGTTTCTTCTGATTTTTGAGTTCTTCCAGTATGGGGAAGTTTGAATGAAATTAATCAATCCAAATCATAAGGCTACACTACACATAATCCTTATCCATCAGTTTGACTGAAGGAACGGAACTGTACATTTTCCTTCATGTTCTATTTTAGGAAGTCAGGAGAATAACATTTGACAGTTTAAAAACAAGAATATCTGTGGAAGAGCTCTATTCAGTTTCTTACTGATTATTTTCATTTTTTCCCTTGTATTCTGCTATAACAATATGAAAGCAGACAACATACTGCGCATTTGTGGTTTAATTTTCCATGTATTCCATAGATAATTCACTAAGATTCAATGCATTGAAAATCTATGTGTTTTTTTTCCTCCCAAATCCTCACATCTTTTTCCAGGTTCGTTTTAAAATGTAATATTATTTCATTTCTACTATTAGCAGTGTTGACTGAAATGAAATATTTGTTCTGTCAAAGTGATGAAAAACATTATCACTCAGTGTTCCAGTTAATGAACACTTTTAAGTCTGTAATATTGCAACAAAGTTTTGGCGTTTATTCATGGTCTGTTGTGGTAATTTGTTAATGCTTTTACACTTTTACATTTCCTTTTAATTGGAGTGAGGAGAATAAAGTCACTTCATTGTACCCAGCTTTTGAAAATGCTTATTATTGCATTCATAGAGTAAACCTTTCACTGATTGTTTTTTTTTTTTGGAAATTACTCCCATAATCCACGCTAAGCATCATGAGGCGTAGGAGAAATGTGGATGAACTATTGAACTAGCGGTTATTTTGTGTTTCTAACAGCGTTGTGAGCATTAGAGAAAGCCTCCCTCCTCTCACGGGTCGTGTCTTAACTCACTGCCATTAAAGCATGTGTTGAAATGACAGTTATGTAAAGCCATCGAGGTTCAGCTTGTTTAGAAGACACTCGAGGATCCAGATGAGTCATGCTGTTTTAAGACGCTGACATCACGACACAGAACTTTAAGCATCGCTTTCACCAGGTCACTTTCCTCTGAGAAGATTCCAGACGCAGAGATCTGCTACTAGAGCTTATGATTCATGAACTGCATACTAGAAATTATTATTCAATATGCATTCCTCTTTTAACATAGAACATTTCTGCTCTATTGTAATGCTAAACTGCAAAAGAAACTCTTTTCCTGGTAATGATTTTGCTGAACAGTGACAGGTGATTGACAGGAGAGCCAGACTGTTAGGGCTATTGAGGTGATTCATGTGTGTGTGTGTGTGTGTAATCCTCACTGTCACATGACTCTTGATTGTGACAAATCTCTATTTTTATACAATGGTTTTCTCAGGACTGAATATGCAGTAATTATGTTGGTTTAGTTGCAAATTGAGCTCAAATAAATGGCCAAATAAAGGAATTGCACATGGAACGCAGCTGCAGCCACAAGCACTGTCCCATATCCTGCTGTTTATAGCATCAGCGCACCACAAAACCACCAGCCGACTGTGGAAATTACTCCCATAATCCACGCTAAGCATCATGAGGCGTAGGAGAAATGTGGATGAACTATTGAACTAGCGGTTATTTTGTGTTTCTAACAGCGTTGTGAGCATTAGAGAAAGCCTCCCTCCTCTCACGGGTCGTGTCTTAACTCACTGCCATTAAAGCATGTGTTGAAATGACAGTTATGTAAAGCCATCGAGGTTCAGCTTGTTTAGAAGACACTCGAGGATCCAGATGAGTCATGCTGTTTTAAGACGCTGACATCACGACACAGAACTTTAAGCATCGCTTTCACCAGGTCACTTTCCTCTGAGAAGATTCCAGACGCAGAGATCTGCTACTAGAGCTTATGATTCATGAACTGCATACTAGAAATTATTATTCAATATGCATTCCTCTTTTAACATAGAACATTTCTGCTCTATTGTAATGCTAAACTGCAAAAGAAACTCTTTTCCTGGTAATGATTTAGCTGAACAGTGACAGGTGATTGACAGGAGAGCCAGACTGTTAGGGCTATTGAGGTGATTCATGTGTGTGTGTGTGTGTGTGTGTGTGTGTGTGTGTGTGTTTCCACCTGAGGAACACTTTCTCCCTCCGGGCAGCCATAACACATGCGCAAACACTGTAAAGCACCGTAAACCCACTCATCATCAGCATCATCCAAGTGTCGAAATCGCAGAGTGTGTGCATACAACCAGTGTGCTGCTGAACAGTGACAGGTGATTGACAGGAGAGCCAGACTGTTAGGGCTATTGAGGTGATTCATGTGTGTGTGTGTGTGTGTAATCCTCACTGTCACATGACTCTTGATTGTGACAAATCTCTATTTTTATACAATGGTTTTCTCAGGACTGAATATGCAGTAATTATGTTGGTTTAGTTGCAAATTGAGCTCAAATAAATGGCCAAATAAAGGAATTGCACATGGAACGCAGCTGCAGCCACAAGCACTGTCCCATATCCTGCTGTTTATAGCATCAGCGCACCACAAAACCACCAGCCGACTGACTCTGAGAATATTCAGCTTCGTAATGAAGAAACTGAAGAGAAAAACATTTCATGCTGTCAGTCGTTTTAGCTGCTGCACAAATAGCATATAAAGTAACCCGTAGCAGATCTATACAGGTGGAGCTGGGGAAGGTGGAGGGTTTCAGAGGAACTCTGAAAGCGCGCTGCAAATGCTCAAGTGAATGCTAACCAGCCATTTAAATGTAAAGCAGAAAAACCTATCAGCTTGTGCCAAGTCATTTAACACTGGGAATATCATCAGTTACATTAAGACCTCATAAGCCTGCGCCATCTAGTGTTTCATGAAACAACTAGGAATATTTT
Organism: Sinocyclocheilus grahami; assembly: GCF_001515645.1. Classification (NCBI taxonomy): domain Eukaryota; kingdom Metazoa; phylum Chordata; class Actinopteri; order Cypriniformes; family Cyprinidae; genus Sinocyclocheilus; species Sinocyclocheilus grahami. The sequence continues at coordinate 303,773 of NW_015505748.1, forward strand.
ACAATACAGCACATTGTGAAAAATTTAAACAAAAACAAACATTATTGAAGACTTTCGGTCTTTCTACTGTAAAATCTCATTTAATTCAATGTTACTAGTTTCTTTGTAATTATTTATGAAATTGACTAGAAATTTCAGAGTGAAAATTGTTTGCACACCATATTTGTTTCGGTGCATCTCATAAAATGTATAAAATGTGTACAGTGTCCTCATAATTTCTCTAAATGATGTGCCACAAACATTTTCCAAAGCTCAATCACCATTCATTTCAATCTGAAAAACATTTGAGTGACTAATTTACCCAGTGAAACCGCTTTTAAAGTCTTAACACGTTACAGTGTATGAAAATGATAGTTGTAATGAAAACAAGCTTTGATTGGAGCCGTCGAGCTCTTCTGTCACCTCTTTTGTTTGTTGAATGTGGAATAATGAAATAAATCAGCTTCTCCAGTTGGCCTTTTAACTCATGCTAAAGAAATACTGTAAAAGCGCCACATCCTCTTTTACAAGTCCTTCAGGAGCGAGCCAAGCAGAAATAATGATCCAGAGAGTCTTACGTTTGTTTAAACTATGTGCCCTGTATAAACCTCCTCCTGGCCACACAAAAGCAGCCTCTCTTTTGTACTGCGTTTGACCGCTTTGTGTGAGGATGGAGTTTTATTGGGTGTTAAAACAATGCATTTATTTTTCATCCCAAATGAACATTTTCCGTCACATCACGTCTAAATGTGTTGTGTTCATTAGAGACGTGGCAGGTGTGTTCGACTCCTTCACAGCTCTATCACACGCATGCTTATATTAAACAAAGACTCGCTGCTCGTGGTTTTAGCCCTAATCCGTTTCTCCGTTTGTAGAGTTCAGGTGAAACTAATAACCCGGGTCAGAAGTTGATCATCAACAAGAGGGTCAAAGCGTTTCCCTGAAACTCAGAGCTGTTTATGTTCAGTGAGTCAGCGTTCAGAGCGCTCACTCATGTCTGTGAGAATTGTCCTGGTACTGCATGACATGCTAGGCCACATATAGTTGCCATGCATTTTCCTGGTTAAAAGCTTTTTTATGAAATGCTGGAGTGTGAAACAAGATGTTTTATTTGACAATTGCAGCATTTAGAGAGGCAAGCGTTTCATTATAGCTGTGGTTTCTGTGGCAGGACTTCAAACGTGTGCTTGATATCTAAAGAGCAGAGTGACCAATATTTTACTAATATGTATATAAGAAACAAAAGTACAGAAATGAACACTTCTCTCTGTGTTTTTTGTCCATACAGTGACAAAAATATGTGCCTGTGCCACCATTTGTGCAAAAATGATATTCTGTTGCTTTTTGCATGTTTCACAGCAGTTTTAAAGTGAAAGTAGAGGAGTAGGGCTAACAAGTGTGGTCAGTTTTCTACAAAACAGTTTGAAATGTGACTGTGTACTACTAAAGTACTAGTACTAAATCCGACTCTAAACCTAAGCGATAGTGCTAACAAAATCAAATGTGAGATAAAAACACATTTGCTGAAGCAGTCATGCCATTTTTTCTTGCTTCTATAAGTCTTTGAGCTCTTTTATCATGACTCGTGTTTAACCGACATACCCGAGCGCTTCACATCACAAGTACAATGCTGTACCGGGTGCGCTACCGAGCAAGTTTACTACGTCTGAAAAGCCTAACATATGGAGCTGGTTATGAGACACAAACATTAAAATGTGTTAGTTTACAAATCATGCACTGTGGTAAAAGTGTTTTAAGCTCTTAACATAGAATTTAGCAAGAAACCTTGTGAAAATAAGTCTTATTTATCAATAATTTGACATTATAATAGTCAGTAATGTTTGTTTGTTGTGTTTTTTTTTTCATTGTCATGCTAAGTTAATTTTAAGTGAGATAATAGTTTATCTACAGTAACATTTCAAATTTTTTAGCCTCCTCATTTTGTATTTTATTCTTTATTTTGAAAGGGACAATGCACATTAATTCACATGTGCACTTGTCCATCATGTACATGTCCGTTATCATCAGACATTTAAGTGACGATTAAAAAAAAAAAGTTCAGTAGATTGCAATGTGTTAAAGGGGTCATATGATGCTGCTAAAAAGAACATTATTTTGTGTATGTGGTGTAATGAAATGTGTTTATGCGGTTTAAGGTTAAAAAAACACATTATTTTCCACGTACTGTACATTATTGTTTCTCCTCTATGCCCCGCCTTTCTGAAACGCGTCGATTTTTACAAAGCTCATCTGTCTGAAAAGCGAGGTGTGCTCTGATTGGCCAGCTATCCAGTGCGTTGTGATTGGCCAAATACCTCAAGCGTGTGACGGAAATGTTACACCTCTTACCACACTGTGATGCCGTATCCCGGTTGCATCCAATGGGGACATAATTACGGATTATAATGATTTATACTGTCTTTTTACGCGTTGCGTTGCATCGCGCCGCGTAAACATAAAACCATGTCTGCATTTGTGATCGGAGAAATGACAAACAACAAGTGCTACTCTACACTGCTCAAAACTCACGTTTGAATCATCAGTGGCAAATTCTTTAAATATAAAAACGTACTTACAGTCTGTGAGTCAGAACAGCCGGCATTGTAGTCTACTCTCCCAGGATCAGGAAACAGTCCTCCATAAAATGTGCTGCACACATCTGAATATTTGAGTTGAAGTGTTCTGGAACAGTGTTGTAAAGACAACTTAACCACTGATTTCTAGTCGTGTCCTTTTTTGGAAGGTCAAACGAAGTAGTTTCGCTTTCACAACGAAACACGCAGCGTCTTCACAACATGGCGGCACCGGGGGCAGCAACAATAAAGTTACACCTTCTTTCTTTGCGTGAACATTTGAGTGGTGTTATGCAAATCTTCCCACATAGTGAGGTAGATATGTGGGGGCGTGTTTAAACGAGGCGTTTTAGGAGGGCGTCGACAAGTCTTAACTTTTATAAATAATATATCTTTGGGTTTGAGACTTTAGTCTTTGCAACTTTAAGGATCTTATCTATTCACAAACAGCTTGTAACACTCCAAAGAGAAAGGAAAGCTCTAAATCGCATCATATGACCCCTTTAATGTTGCAAAGTTAGTGTCATTATTCAGCTCCATTCAGTTCAAATTCTCATGTACTCTCAAATGCTTATGGTTTGGTTGATCTTCACAGCTCTGGTGTAAGTGTGGATGATCTCTGGGCTCTTAGAGCTTCTGATTTGCTGTTTCCTCATGTGATTTAGCTCCCACTGGATTCCACTGGCAGGAGTTCTACTTGTGTTGGAGGTTGAGGATAAATGAAAGAAAGTGAAGAGCAGATAAGCTGGCTGTACACACGTCACTGTGCTCTTCGGTTTCCACGCGCAGACACACGGTCGTATGTGTGACCACGGCTCTTATTTCTGAGTATGTGTGTATGCAGAGAGACGGCATGTGTGTGTGTTTGTGTGCATTTTCCACGAAAATCTGCACACTGAGTTCTTCATCTGACTGTTGAAGTGAGAAGAAGCACGCGTGAGGTGAATATATAAGGCCATACGCTTATAAGGCAGTGCTATATTCGCTGTGTTGGAGTGGAAATAGCCTGTGTGTTATCAAACTGCAGAATAATCTCGGTTTACAACTTCTCTGGCGAGGCGCTAGAACATTGCGCTGTTTAACAAAATATAATGCTGGTGACCTTCGCTCTGCCATTTCTTCTGTAATACTGCATTTTTTACTGTTTACTAATCACAGCCGCTTGCCAATTAGACAAACAAGACTCTCCATATTAGTACTTTGCTATTTAGGCCTCTTCTAAACTTACATTTGGAACTTGTTCTTTAGAAATTAGAGCTATTTTTTCTATTAGAATAATACATATCAGACTGGAGAATCAAATGATCCTTACGTCATGGGTTCATGTTCCTGCGAAGGCTATCGCTGTAATCTAAACATCATTTACTCTTCTGCAATCAGACCAATGATGAAACAACACTTTGAAGAACAGGTCAAAATTAACACCAAATGTGAGTAAATGGCCAGTACATTTCAAGAATTTGCATATTAAAGAACATTTCACCAAAAAAAGAGATCTAAATGTCTAATCTAAATGCCTTCATGTTGTTGAAAACCTGTGTGACTTTCTTTCTTCTGTGGGACATATTTTGAAAAAATAATAATAATAATAATAAAATAAAATTGTTTGTCAATACAATGAAAGTCATTGGGATCTGGGGCCTGTTTCATAAAACAAGTTTATCAAATAAACCAGGTTTATTTCAGTTAGTCTGACGTATTGTCAGTTGATTTGGTTCAAAATAAGTCAGACTAACTGAAATAACCCTGGCTTATTTGGTAAACTTGTTTTATGAAACAGACCCCTGGTGTTGTTTTGAACCCGACTGACTTTCATTGTATGGACAAAAACAATCAAAACTTTCTTTGAAATATCTTAGTTTGTGTGCATTAAAAGTTTAATTGTATTCTTAGGACGATACTCTAACTCAAACTCTCATAAACAATGTGACCAAATCACATTAAATTTTTATATTATATATTATAAATTATATATTTATTTATTTATTTATTTTCAGATTTTGTCAAAAAGTCATATATGAAAAGTTCGACATTTAAGAAACCCAAAATAGTTTTCCTTTTTTTTGACAGCACCTGGTACCCATTCACTTTCCTTTATATAGAAAAGACATTCTGATAAACATCTTTTATGTTCCACAAAAGAAAGAAAGTCATACAGGTTTGGAAGAACATTATGAGAATAAATGATATGATAATAATATAATAATAATACGATAATAATATTCTAACTTTGACTGTTTTTCAGTCAAACGCATACAAACTTTTTTTCTGATTGTTAGCAATAAATCATACATTAGAAGTTAGACATCCAAGAAACCAAAAGAAGTTTCTGGCAAGAATTATTTTTATGTGAATATGAAGAAATCAAATTTTTATGACATTGTTTGCCCTTTTTGGAGTTTGACAGCCATTGGTCCCCATTTACTTCCATTATATGGAAAAGAGCAGCTCAGACACTCTGTTAAAAATCTTCCACAGAAGAAAGTAAGTTTGAACAATGATGAGTACGAGGATGATGATCAGTACATGATGACAGAATTATCATTTTTGAATGAACTATCCCTTTAAGCCATCAAAATGAATGAACAATTAGAAAGTACAATTATTTTAGTGCAAATGTACTCAATTCACCAGAACTGAACCCTGATTTACAGCTCACACACGTACAGCCGTATTTCCTGTGATTGATTTACAGCATGTGCTAATGCTGGAGGATGTGGATTGTTCTGTAGATATGGAGTGATCTATGGATGTCGTGGGAGGTGGAGGTGACGAAGGCCGAGTCGGCAGCTCAAGTCTGCATCTTACACGTGAAGGAAAGCCTGTTTGAAATGAACGTTCAAACAAATGTTCTCCAAACACCAGGGTGGAAAAAATGGCAACTCTTCAAAGGTGCAAAGGGCTTTTGTTCTTTTCTTTGCACTGACTCCAGCGATTTTCAGCAGGTCTTTCCACTTATGGTCCTCGTCAGAGCGTGGCTCTCCTGTAACGTGTCACTTCACTGTTTGTTTGTCGGATTCCACTGGTGTGCATCAGAGTGTTGCCGCTCACTTTCCATTGTTACTCATCGCAGGCAGTCGCTCATTCTTAGGCTTTGGTTTCGTCAGGTAATCGCTCTGGCCGTGAAAGAAATCAGTGTGAAATTTCCAAGACGAAAACATATAATAGACGAAAACAAGACGAAAACATAAATATCAGTGTTCTCTCCTTTGGGTTCAGTTACTGATTTCGTAAGCTTCACGTTTCATATTTCCATTACAAATGAATGCAGAAATGTATGAAAGGAAACACGTCCCCTGTCCTTAGAAGGATTCATTAGAGGACATTAGTTATTGGACATTAGTTAAAATGAGTTTAGACATCTTCTAGGTTAAAGGGATAGTTCACCCAGAAATGAAATTCTGTCATTATTTACTCACCCTCATGTTGTTCAAACCACAACGACAAAAAAAAAAAATGTCGGCAAGGTCCAAACTACATTGGACCCCACTGACTTTCATTATATGGACAAAAACACTTATTTTATGTTCCACAGACAAAATTCATGCCGGTTTGGATTGATATGATGGTGAGTAAATGATGATGGAATGATAATTTTTTGAATGAACTGTCCCTTTAAAGGTTTGAGTTTGCAGATAAATGCATTTTAACATCCCAGCAACCCATTTTACTTCTATAATCTAATCTATTTCCAAGTAAACAGGAGCAGAGTATTTTTAATTTTTTTTATACTTGGATTTTCTCTTTTTTTATATATATATAGTTTGTATCCGTTCCTTTTATTTTTATTTATTCATTTATTTAGTTAGTTTTATTTGAGTGAACTAAAATAAAACTCAAAATTGTAATCAATTGTTGTAGTTTTATTTCACTATCATGACCCCTTGGAGAAACTTTATAAAACATTACAAAGACAAACTATTTTAGCTAAAAATGATAAATCGTTCAAAATGAGAACAGGAATTTGCAAAATACATTTTGAGTTTTTGAGTTAATTCAAAATGACACTATTAATGACACTACTATCTTTGAAGAGAAAATGTGACCCTGGACCACAAAACCAGTCATAAGGATCAATTTTTTAAAATTGAGATTTATACATCATATGCTGTATAAATAAGCTTTCCATTGATGTATGGTTTGTTATGATAGGACAATATTTGGCTGAGATACAACTATTTGAAAATCTAGAATCTGAGGGTGCAAAAAAATCTAAATATAAAGAAAATCATCTTTAAAGTTGTCTGAGTGAAGTTCTTAGCAATGCATATTACTAAAGCTTTGATGTATTTACGGTAGGAAATTTATGAAATATCTTCATGGAACATGATCTTTACTTAATATCCTAATGATTTTTTGCATAAAATAAAAATCGATAATTTTGACCCATACAATGTATTGTTGGCTATTGCTACAAATATACCCATGCTACTTGTGACTGGTTTTGTGGTCCAGGGTCACAAATATTTGTCTCATATTTGATGAAGTTTCAATTATTAATTCTGCTATGTTCCTGATCATCTCTGTGAAGCTGCTATGAAATAATCTGTATTGCATGAAGTGCTATAGGAATAAATGTGACTTGACTAAACTCTATCAGCATTGATCGCTGCCTATAGGATGGCATGATTGACAGCAGTGCTGGTTTTACTCGTGACATTGGCTTTTGTTCCGTCTCTTCTGAAAGTGTCAGATTTGAGTTGATGTTTGGGTTTGGTCCAGACGACAGCAGGCAGAGAATGTGCTCAATGCCGCTCATAATGACTATGAGCCGTCACTGTTTCCTGACTGCTCTCTCTGTTTACTAATGGAAAGCGCATTACTTCAGTCTTTAAACAGCTGACGAGAGGTGTTTACCTCACTCACCGGCCGTGACTCGACGATCCACTGATATCACAGAGATTTGGTGTAAAATCTGCCACTAAAACAACACGAGGCACAAGAACGCTAAAAATAAAACATGATGTTTATTTCCTTGCTGGTTGATTTGATGTGTGTTTGAAAAAGGCCTGTCAGTCACTTCAAATATTTAATCACGAGGAATATTTTTCCGATCATATTTTTGATCGGAAAAAGTGACCTTCGTGTAATTATTAGGTTTGGATGCTGTGTGTGTTCCCATCAAATCACACAGAACAGAATGAAAGAGTTTTGACATCAAACTAAATAAATGTGTTAAAACTAAACATATCTAATCACGTGCATTTGTGTGTTAACCCTAACTGAACATTTTAAGCTCTCAGTAATACTTAGTTGATCCCTGCGCCGGCTGGGTTGAATGTAAATATGAATGCATGTCGGGAATTTTTTCAGAGACTTTTAGCTCTTTCTTCAGAAGACTTCTGTAAATGTCTCATGACTTTATTTGTATATGCTGGTTTATTATCTTAAGTGCATGACTCAAAAAATTAAATACACAGACTCAGTACAAACACAACAGTTTTGAAATTTCAACCATTTTTTCTCATGCATTTAGTCATTTATATCTGAATTTGAGCAGCAGTGGGCCGCAGTGAATTTCCAGTGAAGTGTGATTATTGTGATACTTGACCCTGATTGGTCAGTCATGCTCAAATATGTTTTCATAATGACTGTTAAACTGCCTCAGTCCAAACACTTTCCTATTTTCCACTATCTTCTTGTTCTCAGTTAATAGGATAACTGAACTCTGTCTGTGTGGGTGTGTGTGTGAGCCCAAAGTATAGCTTATACTCATCCATGTTTTGCTTAGTCTTGGATCGCGAACACAGAACACAGCATCTCTTGCGCACTCTTTCTTTTTAGTGTTGAGCATGCCAGGCGGGAGACTGCATGTAACGTTACATTATGTGACTGATTTGGATGTTATGTAGGAATAGTAACAGCTGCTTTAAAGGAAAGGAGCGGAATGCAGCATTGTGTTTTCATAGTCATTGAAAGCCAATATTAAAAACGAAACTAAAATTCTATTAATCCCACAGCTGTAGTCATTAAATCATCTTCAAGAGGAAGTGGTCCCACTGGTGGTTCGGTAACCAATGAAACTTGTGAAACTTGGCACTGACTATGGGTTTTACATTTCCAGAGAAAAGTCAAAAAACTCTGTTTCCACTCCAAAATGCTCACGTATTCTGGTCTGAAATGCCAACTAAGCACATACCAGTGCTGATCATGATAAATAACTGAATACTTTCCTATTGAAATTAAAACAAGAGTTCATTAAATTCACACACGTGTTTTAGTGTAAGAAAGTGATGCACTCTTTTATTTGCCAGTAGTCTCAGCTGATTGAATGAAATCAATGAGCTGAGACTGACCAAAATGCATTGAGACACTCAACACACCTCAAATCCAATAGGAAGCTCAGAAAAGCATGGAAACACATGAATGTGAGCTTTCCAAAACAAAAACATGCACTCTATCTGTTCAAATATCACAGACTTCATAATCTTCATAAGCTTAATTTTTCACATTTCCATTACAAATTAATGCAGAAGTGCATCCTCTGTCCTTAGAAAGATCCATTAGAGAACATTAGTTGTCCTTGTAAAAGTTATATTAGACATTGACCAGGTTAAAGGTAATTAAAATTAAATTCTGTTAGCCACAATGAACACAAAAAGAAGATATTTAGAAAACCAACAAGATCAAAACAACATTGGACTCCATTGGCTTTCATTATATGGACAAAAAGCTCTTCTTTTGTTTGGATTGACATGATGGTGAATGATCAAATGATGACAGAATGATCAGGTTTATGTGAACTGTCACTTTAAAGGGATCATAAGCTGAGAAATCATAATTCCCTTGATCTTTTGACATATAAGAGGACACTGTGCTATAAAAACAGTCTTTAAGTTGTAGAACTCAAAACTTTGTCGTTAGTCTAAAAGCAGCTTGAAGGCAGCCTGCCAACAGCTCTTGGAATGTGCCACTTTATGATGTAATAGAGTGGCTAAACACCGCCTTTGCAGAAGAAGATCAACGCCTGCTTCTACATCAGTGCCTGTTTAGTCCCACCCACAGATTCACCCACATAGTGGGAAATTACAAGACCGGCAAATGCAGGTCTATGCAGAAAACAAATGATAAACTTTATTTGATGAACTTTATTTTGTAATGAAGTGCCAGGCCGCGTAAGTAAGAACGTCTCTAGGTGACGTATGTAACCATGGTTCCCCGAGGGAACGAGATGCTGCGTCGAGTCGCTTTGGGGAATGCCCTTGCGTGACCGCGTTCTGAAGCACGTGTCAAATCCGTCCAATGGAGCAGCGAGACATCACGAGCAGGGTGACGTAAGCACCAGAAAGCATAAAAGCGCATCCGGCCGGGCGCCACCCAGCTTCGATGAAGTAGCGCCTGCAGGGATGCAGGGAGTATGGCAAAGAGATGCAGCGTCTCGTTCCCTCGGAGAACCATGGCTACATACGTAACCTAGAGACGTTTCCCATCAGGAACTCGAGCTGCGTCGAGTCGCTTTGGGAACGAGAATACCCACTGCGCCATACTACCAAGTCCCTGCCTGTGTGTGTATCCTATGAGCACATCACGAAGAGAGGACTT
>NW_015505748.1:314199-365659 GCF_001515645.1 Sinocyclocheilus grahami
CACACCCCATAATCACGAATCACACCTCATACGCGAGGGACTGTGGTGGTGAGTCCACAGTCTCTTCTGTCTCAACACTCATCACACAGGAATATGGATGAAGCATCTGGCTCTCTCTCTGGGGGGGGGGGAGAAACCACAGAGCGGGCTTCCGAACAGTGAGAGAGAGAGCCGCAGATCTAGCGGGTGAGGACCGAGAAAAGGACGAGCCCGTCTCGGATCCCTCCGCTAAATCCACCCGCGATCCCCACGACAACAGTCTGCGCTGTGCCTCGGCAACAGCGGGACCGCTGCCAGCGGGATCGCGAGCCTGGCCGCTCTCTTCAAAAGACAGCCAGGCGAGAGCGGAGCGTGCGCAGCGAGACTTCACAGTGATGACAATCAGCTGCTCGAAAGCTGACCGTGCATGCTCCGCTCCTAAACAAACGACACACAAATCGTGTGTATCCCCCACCGCCAGATATCGTGGAGGGAGACACAGTGTTTGTAATGCCATTCGCTCGCCATAGACTTTCTCATTGTTTTATATATATGAGTGCTTGTGCGGACAGACAACAGTAAATAGACAGACACATACACAGAGCGCTACTGAAGAGCAGAAGGTGGGTGGCGCCCGGCCGGATGCGCTTTTATGCTTTTTGGTGCTTACGTCACCCTGCTCGTGACGTCTCGCTGCTCCATTGGACAGATTTGACACGTGCTTCAGAACGCGGTCACGCAAGGGCGTTCCCCAAAGCGACTCGATGCAGCTCGAGTTCCTGAAGGGGAACTTGGTCCTTTGTTCACCTCATTTTACTGTGGATTTATTTACAAACAAGGCGATGCGGAATTTTCAGATAGATTGAAAATAAAAGACGATGATGTGCCGAATATAAGTGTGATTAACTCTTTTCATTACATGATCACTATGGATTTGTCTGTCTTTAGAGATCATTTGATACGTACTGAGTATTTATGCATTTTAACCTAAATCACAGCAGCGTCCATCTGTGAAGGATGTAGGCTGTCAAACATACACAACTGTAAGCCAATCATATCAGTGGGCGTTTACTTCCGAGTCTACAATCCGCCACACCTATCAAACAGAGCGTTCTGATGAGGGGGTTAAAAACAGGACAGAAAATAGCCTATTAATTCTAAATTATGTTTTTTTTTATGTAAAAATCTTGATAACATTATAAGTGGACCTTAGAGAACAGTACAAAATATAACAAAGGCAGTTCATGACCCCTTTAAGGGTTTGCGTTTGAGTAGCATAGATGAATCAGTGACTACGTTTACATGGGCATCAGTAATCTAATTATTTACCTTATTGTAAATAAGCTAATATTATGATTATGGTGTTTACATGAGTTGCTTTTAGAATATTCCTTTCATGTTCCCGTTTTACATGTTATAGTACATAGGTCGATTAATGGCATCATCCGACGCCCCCTCCGGAATTTCACGTATAAACATATAGTTCGTCTTCGTGATGATGCCATGTACTGTTTTGAGTGTTTCATTTTAAATTTTATGAAAGCTTCAAGTGCAGTTAATTATTTGTACGTGCATACCCTTACGAAAAAGAAGTTTATTCAAGTGTGCTATTTGTATACTTCTTTTAAAGCTCATTCTGATTAAACTACAAATAGGAAAGTATACTTTTAGTCTACTTTTTATGTACTTCTCAGAAATGGGCTTTATGTACTTCTCAGAAATATACTTAAAATGACATTTAAGTATACTTGACTTATACTTAGAAAAAGTCTAAATATATTTTAGCTATAATTGTGCTCCTAGAATCCGTGTTTTCATTGTTATACGGGAGGGGGCGCTAGTACACATCTTCTGTATAGAATTTCCAAAAAACACAAGTGAAGAAGAAACCGAAACAACAGGTGCTTCCACATGTATTCTAACACGATCATCAGACATAAAACAGCATCAAAACTGTGTAACGTTAATGTAATGTTGACCAATGAAGAGGTAATAATGACTGTCAAGTTTTGGTGTGTTGATCGACTTTATCTACGTTTTGATTATCATTCTGAATCCAATTCATAGTCTTTTTTCAGCTTTTTGTTCAAAATGTTGTTTATTTCTTTATTTTTTATTTATGAAACTTATCCGTATTCAAGTGTTAAAAAAAATGCATGAAGCTAGAATAAAATGTTTTTGTTTACAAGCAGATACCCTGTTCTTTTGATGTTTTGTATGTTCAGATATTCATGTAACAAAATATATGCAAATTAATACCTAAATAGGGACATAGTAGTACACTTAAAGTATGATGTAAAGTTCACTTAAAGAAAACTTACGAGTATACTTGCAGTATAAAACTACTAAACTAGTAGTTTACTGAGACTATACTTCAAAGTGTACTAGAAATGCTACTACAAGTATTTAATTAGTAAACTATCAGTATACCTGTAAGTTCCCTTTTAGTATAGTTGCAGTACAAACTAAACATTTTTATGTAAACTAGTTGTGTGCTCAAAAGTTTACTACTGTTATACTTAAAGTATACTTAAAAGTATACTTTTATGTACTAGAAAGTGGGCCAATTTAGTCCCAAGGAGTATTGAAATAGAACACTTACAAGTATACTACTAGTACACTGATATGTGTATACTTACTACATAAAGTATACTTAAAAATATACTTGAACTTTACTTACGTATACTCACTAAAATAAACTTGATGTATACTACTTTTTGGTAAGGGTACAGACGATGGCGGTGTTGAAGCTCTTTTATTTGCCGTCAAACGGTTGAGCACTGCCGTGTGTGTATCCTGCCGCAAAATGCGGCGAAAAGTCCTACACGACGGTAATAATTTGATTAAGGTGTGTTTACATGTCTATGCTGCACTTCAGTAATGTGAGTAAAATAGGAATACTCCACATGTCTTAATTCGATTTCTGTTTAATCTGAATATGACTTTAGCCGGATTAAGGTCATCAAAAATCTCTGTTTACATGGTAGATTCTTAATCAGAGTATTGTCTTAATCGTGTTAAAATCGGATTATTGTTGTCCATGTAAACGTAATCAATGTGAAATGCGGTTCACAACCCATTTTCCTTCCATAATCTGGCGTATTTCCAAAAAAAAAAATTTTATCCAAAAAGTGGACTGGATTGTGAAAAGTGTTAAGATACCAGAATGGAGTCAGGTGGTTGAAAAATATTCTTTTGTTTGTTAAGATATTTGTAGAAAACATCAGTTTAGAGGTGGAGAAAGTTATTACGCTGTGATAAAACATTACAAAGACAAACTATTTTTTTACTTTAAGAATTAAATTCTGTCATTGTTTACTTGCCCTCAAATTGTTCAAACCACAATATTTTGAAAGTCCACACAGTCCAAACTACATTGGACCCCACTGACTTTGTGCAAGAAGTCCATTGGTTGTTTTCCTAATGAAATGGAAGCGTTAGTTCCTTAAGTGTAAAAAAGTGATGCACTCTTTTAATTTGGAACTGAAGTGAGTTGAGACTGACCAAAGGGCATCAAGACACTCGACACCAATAGGAAGCTCAGAAAAGAGTGGAAACGCATGAATGGAAACTGAAGCGCAGGATTCCAGGGAGGTCCCTAGTGTTTTTCTGCAGATGGGTTTGCTGCGTTAAAGCTTGTCACACAAAGCCCAGCAGAAGTACAGCCACTGTAAACTTTCCGGGAGCTTTTTAAACAGTGCCGATGCCAGCCGTGAGAGCCAGAGCTCCAGTTCAATGTCACACACACACACACACAGTATTTATATTACCTTATGTATTTAGATTACACGGCTGCTTTCTATTTCTCCAGTTAAACACACACAGCATTATTCATGTGGCCGCAGGGAAACCTGTGCTTCAGCGGGATGATTGGTGGCTCGTATGATGAAGCCTGTGCCACTGCAGGTTAACACAGGACAAGCACTATCACTGCCATCCTTACACTAGACATCAAAACACAGCATTATTTACAGCAAACCACTCCAGATATGCTTTACTCAAATTATACAGTCTGTCCCTGAAAGTAAGCACTGGACAGCGGCCATGGAGTTGTTTTAGATCGGGCACATGAATGCACTGAGACATGAATCAGATGTTTGATTCTTCCACTGTGAGGATTAAATAGTTTCCATGAAGATGAACCAAACTGGTGTGCCCTTATTTTTTATCTGAATCTATTCTCATTTCATTTTCTTAATAAAAACAAAAAAAGGGGGGAATATCTAAATTGTATTGACTGTATTCATCAGGGTCAACCATTTCTGTTACCCAAGTTATGGTAAGACACAATGACCTCACTGTAACATGTCTAGTCAGTTCAAGTTCAAGTTCATTTATTTATAAAGCACATTTGAAAACAGCCACAGGACGGACCAAAGTGCTGTACATAAAAATCAGACCATAAACACATAAAACTGAAATAATAAGACATTTGAATTTAAAAACCAAAAAGGAATGACAGATAAACATTCTGAAGACAGAGTAATAATCAAGACCATAATGAGAATATTAGTAGGCCAGTTTTCATTGTGTTTCTGTTCTACCTGCCTGTGACCTAGATTTCTTGTGTTCTGATTAGTTCATTTGTTTCCACCTTTGTTTATTAATGATCTCGTTTGTCTCCGATCATTTAAGCCCTTTGTTCTCCTGAGTTCCTTTGTCCTGTATGGCATGTTTCATGTTGGTAGTGCTGTGCGTTCTCTTAGTTTCTCTTGTGGATTTATTAATAAAAGACTGTTATTTGTAGTTCTCCGTCGTTGTGTGCTTCTTACAGCACCAACACCGTGACATTCGCAAATATTTTTTGTTTTATTTTTTATGTTTGTTTGTTTGTTTGTTTAAATTAAATGCCTTTTTTTAAATTATTATTTAATTTATTTATTTATTTATTATTTTACACTTTATTTTAAACTATATATTTCACAATTTTTGCAAACAACGGGCTGTAAGAACAGCAAAGCAAATTGAATTGAAAATATAATCGCTCATATAATCTCCCATTTGTATTTTTGATGTTGATGGTCAACATTAAATTTTTTTTAAAGGGGTGGTTGATTGTGATTTCACTTTTTCAACTTTAGTTAGTGTATTGTTGCTGATTGAGCATAAACAATATCTGCAAACTTCCGATTCTGAAAGTTCAATGCAACTGGAGATATTTGCTGCTTCCCAATTCGCATAATATCCGTCCTAAATAGTATTCGAAAATGGAATTAGTATGTCCCAAATCATAGTATGTTTAAAAAAGTATGCCAAAGATTCCCGGATGGTCTACTACTTCCGGTTAGAATTCAAAGTGCAGATCGATGCACACTCTAACGGCTAATATTGCCCACAACACATTGCGCGGTGGACGAGAATTCAATTAGAACGACAAACACGCATTAAAAGTGTTAAAAGACTACAAACATGGTGTATATACGCAACCAACGGACAGGTAGATAAACGGATTTGAGTGATAAATAATCAATGTCTAACCTGATGAAAAAATATACATTTAATGTTATCCACGTTATATTTCATCTGCAGCAACACTGTGCACTTTTATAATGATACGTTTGGTCAATAACTTTTAAATGCATCATTATGCAAGCACATGAGCAGAGTTCTCGGCATGATAGACCCGCGACTAGCAGATCAACGTTCCTCTTAATTTCCCTCCAATACGGTAGGAAATCAAATTAAACTAAATGTAGATGATGTTAACTGTGATAAGATGATTGACAGGGCAGTTTAAACAGTGACAGAATGCACATAACTAAGCAGCAAGAGCGTCTGTTAAAGAAGCAGCTATGATGACGTTGTATGTCCCAAAGCTTGCCTACTATTCTTCTACATACTCAAAAGTATGTACTTTTTCTTCACAAAAAGAGTACATACTTTTAGGGCATAGTATAAGTAGGCGAGTTGGGATGCAGCAATTGTCTTTTAAAATGATGGCAGTTTAATGTGTACAGTTACAGCTGGTAGGGACTACCATAGATATATATATACGTAGATGCCTCATTAGCGACTGTTTCTATGGTCCGCTATACGTAAGCCATCCGCCATATTGTAACGGTCAACTTCACTTCATTCACCATAGTAATCACTGAATATTCGAAAGATGCCTGCACAGAATGGCTCAATGGCTCTGTGAGAACCTACAGTATGGTGAATGACGTCAAGTTGACCGTTCCAAGATGGCGGCCGCATCTACGTGCCTGGAGCCGTTGAATGGGGCATCTATACATATCTATGGGGACTACAATGAGCTTCTTCGCGGGTTGGTGACATCACAAACCCTGCAATTTACATAAACCCCACCCCCGGGAACATGCAACAAAGAGGAAGAGTTGTTGCCATGCCTTCAAAACTAGGGATGCATGAAAAAATATATTCATATATAAATCGCAATTTTCTATACACACTTTATGTGTATAGACAGACAAATATTTTTCACATAGCTACAAGAAGTGTTAAACATGGACGCACATGCGGTTGCCATGGTAGCGAGCAATACTTGCTGGCAAACAATAGTAAGTGTTTGCCAGCAAGCATTGCTCGCTACCATGGCAACCGCATGTGCGTCCATGTTTAACACTTCTTGTAGCTATGTGAAAAATATTTGTCTGTCTATACACATAAAGTGTGTATAGAAAATTGCGATTTATATATGAATATATTTTTTCATGCATCCCTAGTTTTGAAGGCATGGCAACAACTCTTCCTCTTTGTTGCATGTTCCCGGGGGTGGGGTTTATGTAAATTGCAGGGTTTGTGATGTCACCAACCCGCGAAGAAGCTCATTGTAGTCCCCATAGATATGTATAGATGCCCCATTCAACGGCTCCAGGCACGTAGATGCGGCCGCCATCTTGGAACGGTCAACTTGACGTCATTCACCATACTGTAGGTTCTCACAGAGCCATTGAGCCATTCTGTGCAGGCATCTTTCGAATATTCAGTGATTACTATGGTGAATGAAGTGAAGTTGACCGTTACAATATGGCGGATGGCTTACGTATAGCGGACCATAGAAACAGTCGCTAATGAGGCATCTACGTATATATATATCTATGGTAGTCCCTACCAGCTGTAACTGTACACATTAAACTGCCATCATTTTAAAAGACAATTGCTGCATCCCAACTCGCCTACTTATACTATGCCCTAAAAGTATGTACTCTTTTTGTGAAGAAAAAGTACATACTTTTGAGTATGTAGAAGAATAGTAGGCAAGCTTTGGGACATACAACGTCATCATAGCTGCTTCTTTAACAGACGCGGTCCGCTATACGTAAGCCATCCGCCATATTGTAACGGTCAACTTCACTTCATTCACCATAGTAATCACTGAATATTCGAAAGATGCCTGCACAGAATGGCTCAATGGCTCTGTGAGAACCTACAGTATGGTGAATGACGTCAAGTTGACCGTTCCAAGATGGCGGCCGCATCTACGTGCCTGGAGCCGTCGAATGGGGCATCTATACATATCTATGGGGACTACAATGAGCTTCTTCGCGGGTTGGTGACATCACAAACCCTGCAATTTAAATAAACCCCACCCCCGGGAACATGCAACAAAGAGGAAGAGTTGTTGCCATGCCTTCAAAACTAGGGATGCATGAAAAAATATATTCATATATAAATCGCAATTTTCTATACACACTTTATGTGTATAGACAGACAAATATTTTTCACATAGCTACAAGAAGCGTTAAACATGGACGCACATGCGGTTGCCATGGTAGCGAGCAATACTTGCTGGCAAACAATAGTAAGTGTTTGCCAGCAAGTATTGCTCGCTACCAAATGTGCTACAACACAATCATGTATTCTGCTGTATTAAAGCTTTAATCAGGATAAAACCGTATATTAGAAGCTAACATAAGCAGTAGCATTTACAAATAACAGCATATCTAAAAGTTTGAGGCAACAACAAACAAAAAAAACATCATGTAAGAGCCTGTGTAAGGTTTTCATGTGAGGTTCTGCGCGATCCTCTTCACTAATATTCTCTGGGTCTCAATCAGGCTCAAATTGATAAGCAATATTGATGAAGCGGCGACGCCATTGTTTGCAATACAACACCAGAGCAAATGCCGCTGAGCTGAGGGACGTGACATTTCTGAACACGCACTGGCGGTTTAGCGAATCACAACACACTGGGCCAGCTAACCAATCTGAGCCCATTGCGTATTTCTGAGGGAGGGGCTTCCATCAGAGCGTTCGTAAAAGAAAGGACAAAGTGGTGTAGAATAAAGGTAAATTATGTGAAAAATTATGTTTTTTTTTTTTAAACGAAGCATTAACACATGTTAGACTGTACCCCATAAACACAATCAAGCCTAGAAAAAAAAAAACAGTTTACCTCCCCTTTAAGTATTAATAGAGGTTGTCACCCCTGTTTTGTTCCCTGTTGTGGAAAGTGTCAATGAATCAAAGTCACATCAAATTATTGTAAATCCAGAGTGAATTTCAATAAGGACACAAAGGCCATATTTTCATTAAAGTTCTTGATATTTCTTCATGTTCATTTTGCAGACGACTCAAGATTGTTTCACACAGTTAAAATGCAGAAGTCTGTCGTCAATTTTACGAGAAAATGTAAGAGTTATTGTTCTCATAAAGTGAAAAATCTGCACGTACGGCTCTGATAAATCAGCAGTTGTGTTCTTGAAGACACTGTGTGCCGCTGAAGGTCGACAAGCCTTCCTCGGCATCAGCAGACGCTCTTTTACACTGAAGAGAACAATCTGTACCACAGAGTTTCAGGGAGGAATGGGAGAAATTTACACAAAGACAAACACAGCAGGTCTGACGAGTTTCTGACGGAGCAGAATCCGTTTAATTGAGAGTAAAACACAACAGAGCTTTGGCCACCCTTGATTTGAGTGATGCTGAATCTTAACACTTTATCACTTATGATGCAGCCAATTAGAAGATTGTAATATACAAATTGTTAGGAAAAACTCAACATGTTTATCTGTTAGGGTTAAGGCTGTCGATTAAATTTGGTCCAATAAATTATGGAAAAAATAATACAGAGTTAAAATGATTAAGAGCTGTCCATCATCTTACACTGATGCAGTTGCTGATGAACATGATGCAGGACGACTGACTGTGTGATGGAGCCTATTAGAATGCAGTTATATGAGCCAACAATTCAAGATATGAGCTCAAAAAACCACCCTCTTATGATATAGTTTAGCAATACCACACCAGGAAGAGTGCTATTTCTCCCCAATATCTGTTCAACTGCTAATGTGAAATTGATTTATACAACAGTTCAGTAAACAACAAGTTAATATTGGGTTATATTTAAGATTGTTTGATTTTGCTGCATTTTGCAAATGAAAATCATTCCGATCAAAGCCACAGCAGAGCCACACAGAGTCTCTGAGTCTCTTTATTTCAGTACTAAATAAATCCACAGTTTAGAATGAATCAAGTCAATGATTCAGTGACTCATTATAGAGACACTCACTTGATTTGTTTCTGAGTGAATCAGCTATTTGAATGAATCGGTTGAGTAAATGATTCAATGACTCACTCATTTAGACAGTGACTCACCTCCACCTACTGGCGTTTTTAATTTCATGTTTAGAGTAGCTTAGCATTTTTCTTGAATCATTTCAAATTTCAAAATTAATAATAAAAAAATTAATACCCATTGAAAATCCATTAATCTCATAGCATTATTTATGTGTAAATGCATTCATGGAACAGTCTGTGTAAATGCCACTGACATTGTAATGGCCACATTGTAGCCTTATAAGTTTGTATAATAAATTCTATTTTGAATCAAAATATTTCTGTCTAAAGCAACTTTTTTGTGAGGTCTATTAAAGGCTTTTCTCATTTAACACAATAATGACTTTAAATGATCTTTTGGTGAGTAATTTCTCACCCAAATTGATTAGCTTAATCAGCACATCATGTAAATATAGAGATTAGAATATTTAATCGCTTGACAGCCCTAGTTAGGGTACATCTTGTGAACTGTGTTAATCTGTCTTGGCGTCTGTGCTCAGTTTAATGCTTTTTCTTGATGGAATCAGAGTGATTCTGTAAGTTGAATGTCTTTCTTCCTCATGTGTTTCAGTGATGTGTAACTCAGTTGTCTCTGATCAGTGTTACACTCTAAAAAATGCTGGGTTAAATACAACCCAGTGCTGGGTAATATAGGGACAAACCCAGCAATTGGGTTGTTTTGACCCAGCGGTTGGGTTAAACATTTAACTCAACCGCTGGGTCAAAACAGCCCAATTGCTGGGTTTGTCCCTATTTAACCCAGCATTTTTTAGAGTGTAAATAGACACAATAAACCAGAAGAACAGAAGTGCTTCAGCTGTAATTCTGCTTACAGAGCACCAGGCCGATCATATGAGTCCCACAGGGGATATACTGAGAGTAAATCAGCTTGTGATGGGAGTTTGGGTGCATTGGGTTTGAGTCCGGCTGGGTACCAGAGTATTTCCGTGCTGAACTTAAGCAAAGGATCATTTAAAGTATCCCAAAAGGTCAGGTTAAAGAAAAGTCGGCATTCTTAAACTCAGAAATGTAAACTGTTTCAGTCATTACAACTATAAAATGTGTTTGGTTTTTGCCCAGAGTGGCTTGTAACACAGAGCCGTCTGTTTGAAATGTTCAGGGTTTGTCTAATAGGACACGATTCAGTCTGGAAATGCGCACAGATTCGTCAGAGATCATGACGGCGTTGCAGGCGTGCGAGTTGTGTGTTGTGTGTGTTTGTTGAAACGGTTAACCTGTTAACTTCAGCGGTTTACATAGCTAATCTCTCATAAGTCACTCCAGACGACTGTATGCGTCGCCCGTCATCCACGGCTTTTAAGGGCCTTCTAGACTAAACCACATCGGTCATAAAAAGGTAAAGTCAAAAAAAGTTTGCTCTGATGTTTAGCACATTCTGCTATTAATAACCTCAACAGTGACTCATTATAGAGACACTCACTTGATTTGTTTCTGAGTGAATCAGCTATTTGAATGAATCGGTTGAGTAAATGATTCAATGACTCACTCATTTAGACAGTGACTCACCTCCACCTACTGGCGTTTTTAATTTCATGTTTAGAGTAGCTTAGCATTTTTCTTGAATCATTTCAAATTTCAAAATTAATAATAAAAAAATTAATACCCATTGAAAATCCATTAATCTCATAGCATTATTTATGTGTAAATGCATTCATGGAACAGTCTGTGTAAATGCCACTGACATTGTAATGGCCACATTGTAGCCTTATAAGTTTGTATAATAAATTCTATTTTGAATCAAAATATTTCTGTCTAAAGCAACTTTTTTGTGAGGTCTATTAAAGGCTTTTCTCATTTAACACAATAATGACTTTAAATGATCTTTTGGTGAGTAATTTCTCACCCAAATTGATTAGCTTAATCAGCACATCATGTAAATATAGAGATTAGAATATTTAATCGCTTGACAGCCCTAGTTAGGGTACATCTTGTGAACTGTGTTAATCTGTCTTGGCGTCTGTGCTCAGTTTAATGCTTTTTCTTGATGGAATCAGAGTGATTCTGTAAGTTGAATGTCTTTCTTCCTCATGTGTTTCAGTGATGTGTAACTCAGTTGTCTCTGATCAGTGTTACACTCTAAAAAATGCTGGGTTAAATACAACCCAGTGCTGGGTAATATAGGGACAAACCCAGCAATTGGGTTGTTTTGACCCAGCGGTTGGGTTAAACATTTAACTCAACCGCTGGGTCAAAACAGCCCAATTGCTGGGTTTGTCCCTATTTAACCCAGCATTTTTTAGAGTGTAAATAGACACAATAAACCAGAAGAACAGAAGTGCTTCAGCTGTAATTCTGCTTACAGAGCACCAGGCCGATCATATGAGTCCCACAGGGGATATACTGAGAGTAAATCAGCTTGTGATGGGAGTTTGGGTGCATTGGGTTTGAGTCCGGCTGGGTACCAGAGTATTTCCGTGCTGAACTTAAGCAAAGGATCATTTAAAGTATCCCAAAAGGTCAGGTTAAAGAAAAGTCGGCATTCTTAAACTCAGAAATGTAAACTGTTTCAGTCATTACAACTATAAAATGTGTTTGGTTTTTGCCCAGAGTGGCTTGTAACACAGAGCCGTCTGTTTGAAATGTTCAGGGTTTGTCTAATAGGACACGATTCAGTCTGGAAATGCGCACAGATTCGTCAGAGATCATGACGGCGTTGCAGGCGTGCGAGTTGTGTGTTGTGTGTGTTTGTTGAAACGGTTAACCTGTTAACTTCAGCGGTTTACATAGCTAATCTCTCATAAGTCACTCCAGACGACTGTATGCGTCGCCCGTCATCCACGGCTTTTAAGGGCCTTCTAGACTAAACCACATCGGTCATAAAAAGGTAAAGTCAAAAAAAGTTTGCTCTGATGTTTAGCACATTCTGCTATTAATAACCTCAATACTCAGATGGGGAACATCTCAAACTAAATTAAAACGCTGGGCTGGGCAGTGCTTGATTCTTCATATTATTCTTCATATTATCCACACACTCACTCACACACACACACACACACACACACACACACGAAGTCTTTCATGAACTCTGTGAAACTGATGGGAACGCGTCTCTCGGTCCCAGATTTAATCGCATACGTGGTCTTTTTTAAAAACAACTCTGAGTATAAGGGTCTAAATATATCTGCATATTAATCTGACTGTGGTAGGTGCTTGAACGGAAAGAATTCCAGAATTAAATGGTTAGTTCACCCGAAAATGAAAAGTCTGTCATTAATTACTCACCCTTGTGTTGTTCCAAACCCGTAAGACCTTCGTTCATCTTCGGAACACAATTTAAGATATTTTTGATGAAATCTGAGGGCTCTCTGACCCTCCCATAGACAGCAAGGTAACTATCACGTTCACAACAGTATCATGACGCGAGCGCATGGTGGCGCCGGCGCTAACCCAGATCCGGCCTGATGACGTCATTACGCCGGATCTGGGTCAGCGCCGCCACACGCTCGCATCATAATACTGTCATGAACGCACGTCCACAAGTGACGCAGTAGAGAAGAAAATGTGGAATAAAGTCGTTATTTTTGTTTTCTTTGCGCAAAAAAAGTATTCTCGTAGCTTCGTAACTTTACAGTTGAACCACTGATGTCACACGGACTACTTTGTCGATCATCTTGGTACTTTTCTGGACCTTGAACGTGGTAGTTACCTTGCTGTCTATGGGAGGGTCAGAGAGCCCTCAGATTTAATCAAAAATATCTTAAATTGCGTTCCGAAGATGAACGAAGGTCTTACGGGTTTGGAACAGCACGAGGGTGAGTAATTAATGACAGAATTTTCATTTTTGGGTGAACTAACCCTTTAAGTTATTGTATTATATTACATGAGTGCATTTTGCTCACAGTTTTACCAAAGCAAATAATAATAATCATTATTATTAATACTTTCAGATTTATTTCTGGTAGGAGTAGTAGTAGTAGTAGCAGTAGTAGTATTCAGATTTTTTAAGATTTTTACATTTTATTTAGAAAAAACAATTGACCAATTGGACAGTAACATTATTATTATTATTATTATTATTATTTAAAATCCCATTCACCCCTGGACAACAGCAAATAGCTTTAGTTATGATGAAAATAAATAAGAAATATTTCAGATCCTGCATCATTTGTGTCATTGCTCGTCTGATGGTCATTTTCGGGAAGCTCTTCAGATGATCTGAGGTCCTGCTGGAGAACATGATGATCATGAACATGGATGTTTCTGTTTCTGCGTTGGATTGTTCTTCAGCATGTGTTTATGAGGTATGAACGTGGAGTCTGTCAGTGACAGTCCACTGCTGTAGTTCTCTCAGCAAACACTTGTGTTATATTTTCCGTTTGAAGAAGGGAGGTCAGCGGTGCGTCTGCTCAATCCAGATGGGGTTTTCCTATAAACAAGTGTACAGAGAGTATTTATACAGGCCGTGGTACCTGACGCCATAACACTCCTGACATTCTGTTTAGTGGCCGTGTTGCCATAAGTCACACAGCAAAATGAAGTAAATATTTTCAATATACCCATGCCGTTGTTTATTATCGAATGGCAAAAGCTCTAAATCTTGCCAAATCTTCAGTTAGAAAGTAATTCGGCTCATGCTGCGACACCTTTCCCTGCGTCTGTTTACCGTGGAGAAGCGCGCCTGTAAATACGACACGTTACTAACATGTCAACAGATTCCACCTCGCTTTCCCATCGGGCCTCTGATTAGTCCGTTTGTTAAACACGTCCTTCCTCAGAAGCTTTTATTTATATGTTGTCTGTCATCAGATTCAGGCCGACACGTGTTACTGTTTCTGAAATCATTTGTTGTGCGGATTTAGTGGTGCATAACTATAGGGAAATTGTTGGAAAAGATATGTTGTATTAAAACAAGAAATGTTTGTAAATTGCATCAGCAGTACTGTCAAATGAATAAATCCTCCATCAATTTTTGCTGATATTCGTGATATTCCATTTCCAGATAACTAATGACCCTAACATTTAACTCAACCGCTGGGTCAAAACAGCCCAATTGCTGGGTTTGTCCCTATTTAACCCAGCATTTTTTAGAGTGTAAATAGACACAATAAACCAGAAGAACAGAAGTGCTTCAGCTGTAATTCTGCTTACAGAGCACCAGGCCGATCATATGAGTCCCACAGGGGATATACTGAGAGTAAATCAGCTTGTGATGGGAGTTTGGGTGCATTGGGTTTGAGTCCGGCTGGGTACCAGAGTATTTCCGTGCTGAACTTAAGCAAAGGATCATTTAAAGTATCCCAAAAGGTCAGGTTAAAGAAAAGTCGGCATTCTTAAACTCAGAAATGTAAACTGTTTCCTAACCCTAACCCTAACCCTAATTATATTTATATTTAGGCTTTAGGAAAAAGTTAATGTGCTTGTTTTGTGCTCAAACTTAAGGGAGGAAAAATGTACTCATAGTGATTTCCTGTGTTTTCTGATTATTATTGAAGGGGTCATACAATGCTTTTTTAAAGATCATTATTTTGTGTATTTGGTGTAACAGAATATGTTGACATGCTTTAATGTTCAAAAAACACATTATTTTTCAAATACTGTACATTATTGTAGGTCCTCTATGCCCCTGAGGTATATGCTTTTCTATTGTTCACAATTTGTTTTCTTCTTCTAGAAGAGGGTTTATTGAGATACCTTATTTAGAGCTGCTCTTGTATTTCGTGTTGTCTTGATTTTATTGGCCATAACTGCTCAGATTAAGCTTAATTAGCTGACTCAAGAAAAGTATTTGATATATATACTTATCATACAGTATGTCCTCATAAAAGTTAAAAATGCTGCTGAAAATGTTCCAGGGGAAAATCTTGCCCTTTAATAATGACGTGAATTGTAGATTAGTGGAGTTGTTCATTGTTCCTGCAGACCGATGAAATCTGAAAGCAGCGACTCTTGTCACGCAGCACAGGGTCGTTATACAATGAATAGAGAAATATCATCAGTGTGTTAATTCTTTCACAAACTCATCCCTGGAAGTCCTGGAGAAACACCAACATAAATAACACAAGCAATGAAAACCTCCCATACGTTTGGCAATCGCTCAACTCAACTGGTGGTCAGTTTGAAATAAAGTGGGAGAAGAGAATGATTAAAAATGACGGAGAAACGAAAACATGCCACATAAATGAATCCTTAAATGAAAGCTGTAAATTTCTGTTTGTCACAGGAATTATGTCAGAAATCATCTAAAGTATTAAAGGACATTTACTATACAAATACACTGGCAAGATATTTTTAATGCTTTTGAAAGACACCTCTCTTCTGCTGCACTTATTTGATCTAAAGTATAGTAATATTGTGAAATATTATTACAATTTAAAATAGCTGTTTTTATATGAGCATATGTTAAAATGTAATTTATTCCTATGATCAAAGCTGAATTTTCAGCATCATCACTCGTCACATGATTCTTCAGAAATCATTCTAATATGCTGATTTGCTGCTCAAGAAACATTTCTGATTATTATCAATGTTGTGCTGCTGAATATTTTTGTGGAAACCGTGATTCTATGTATATTCAAAAATATCAATTCAAAAACCAGTTTGAAATATTTTTCGGAAAGTGTAGTATGATAGTTGCTGCATATAAAATTATTCCAAGTAACCAAAACAGTAATTACTCAGTGTTTTGCTCCTACAGCACTGATTTACTATGACATACACAGAGGTGATGATGAATTCCCGAGCATCACGATGGCCTTTAGTTCATCAGCGCTCCTCCTGTGTGATGATTTACTGCGGTACTGTCACTGACTCACATGTATCCCTCACCATTCATCCCTAAACGCTCACACGTGACATAATGAGCAGGATTGCATCTGTGACGGAGGCTTTAAAGGGCTGCCCATCAGTTAAGAGTCTTTCTTCTGTCTGTGTGGTTGGAGATGCTTGATCAGATGTTTCTGTGTCCAGAATATTCATTTGTTTTGGTTTGGTTTAACCTCACGTTGGTGTGCACTTACATGTGAAACAAGGTCGAAATGCATCCCATCTGAAACATTTCTTAACTTGTAAAAGATATTGGCAGGTTATCATGACTAACCGGTTTTATTTGTAAAACATAAACGTACTACATCATACGTATTATGATTCCAAAGGTTTTATCAATGCTGTGGCTTTTTGGCTTGTCGAATGTGCAATAAATTGGCAGTGTGGCTTTGATAACATGACTATTTTTACAAGCCGTGACATTTTTAGGGAATTGATGTCCTTCAGACATCTAAGTGC
This sequence comes from Sinocyclocheilus grahami, assembly GCF_001515645.1. Lineage (NCBI taxonomy): Eukaryota > Metazoa > Chordata > Actinopteri > Cypriniformes > Cyprinidae > Sinocyclocheilus > Sinocyclocheilus grahami. Next base: position 330,940 of record NW_015505748.1, read on the forward strand.
TTTTGAAAAACACAGCTTATTAAAGAAAACAGAGCTGTATGTTTGGAGTGCCCTATGCGGTTTGTTTCTGTAGATGGTGTATAAAGAAGTCTTGGCTCGTGGAAAGGAAGCTGAAGGCCTCGTTTTTTCACGAAGACACGTTGTGGAGGCCCTCAAAGCTACTGGATTGAGAGCATTTGTGTTTAAGATCCGTCATTGTGAACTCTGGAAATGAATGTCATGGTGGAAGGAGACACATTCGTTGAGCTTTAAGTGAGCTTATGCTTTATAAACAAACAGAAACGCTATGCTCACTGCTCAATATCTGCTTGCTAAAACAGATTTGAAGGAAAATCAACAGCAAAAGGTCCTGTTTGTTTCAGAAACACATTCTGTGGCTTCAGTTCAAGGCTTTTGCTGCTTCTTATACTCTCAAAAATAAAGGTTTGCAGAGCAATGCCGTAGAAGAACCATTTTTCTTAATGTGAGGAACATTTTAATGATCTAAAGAGCCTTTTTGCACTATAAACCTTTGGTGGTTTTATGTGGAATTTAGTGGAATTATTTTTAAGAGTGTAGACGATCAATGATAGTCCAGTAAATGACAATGTTAAAAGTATAAACCAAAAATGTTCTCTTCATTTACTCATCCTCATATCTTTCCAAACCTGCATACTCTTTCTTCTGTGGAACACAAAAGGGGATGTTTAGCAGAATGTTCAAGCTTACAATGAGATTGAATGGTGATAAATGGACAAAAACAGATAAAAGCATGAATAGTTCATGTGCACTACATTTCAAATCTTAAAAGAATATTTCAGCCAAAAATTTTTATTTGCTGAAAGTTTACTCACATTCAAGCCATACAAGATGTAGATGAGTTTGTTTCTTCATCAGATTTGGAGAAATGTAGTGTTTCATCACTTGCTCACCAATGGATTCTCTGCAGTGGATGCCGTCAGAATGAGAGTCCAAACAGCTGATAAAAACATCACAATAATCCACACCACTCCAGTCCATCAGTTAACATCTTGTGAAGCCAAATGAAATAAATTGTTTTGGAAGTGTTATTATGGATTATGGATTTGTATTTTAACCAGAAGCAATGGTTTGAAGTTAAAAACATCTTAAAGGGTTAGTTCACCCAAAAATGAAATTTAGGCTGTATTTTACTCACCCCAGAGCCATCCTACGTGTATATGACTTTGTTCTTTCAGACGAATCCAGTCGGAGATAGATTCAAAATTGTCCTGGCTATTCCAAGCTCTATCATTGCAGTCAGCGGGTGTTGCAGTGCTTCAGTCCAAAAGAAGTTAAATAAAAAGCGCCCATCCATAAAAAATTGTCTCACACGGCTCTGGGGGGTGAACAAAGGCCTCATGTAGAGAAAATTTAAATCCATAATCCATAATAACACTTGCAAAACATTTGTTTTATTTGGCTTCACAAAATGTTAACTGATAGACTGGAGTGGTGTGGATTATTGTGATGTTTTTATAAGCTGTTTGGACTCTCATTCTGACGGCATTGTCTCACACGGCTCTGGGGGGTGAACAAAGGCCTCATGTAGAGAAAATTTAAATCCATAATCCATAATAACACTTGTAAAACATTTGTTTTATTTGGCTTCACAAAATGTTAACTGGAGTGGTGTGGATTATTGTGATGTTTTTATAAGCTGTTTGGACTCTCATTCTGACGGCACCCATTCACTGCAGAGGATCCATTGGTAAGCAAGTGATGCAATGCTACATTTCTCCAAATCTGATGAAGAAACAAACTCATCTACATCTTGGATGGCCTGAGGGTGAGCATATTTTCAGAAAATTTTAATTTTGGGGGGAACTCTTCATTTATGACAGCTTTGTGTGAGAACCAGGCTGAAATGTAAATTGTTATTTATTGAAAGTCTTGTTTGACAGCTGTTGTCACCATTTACGTTCATTTTATGAAGAGCAGCTTGAACATTCTGCTAAATCTTTCCTTTTATGTCCCATGCAAGACATGGGGGTGAATAAACAATTGTAATTTTTTGGTGAACGATCCCATGAACATGTTTGTCATCCTAAATGGTCTTGTAATGTTATAGTCGGTTTATGGATCCGTTGCGTGAATGTGAAATGATCTGTGGCATCCCTCACATGTTGAATATGACTGGGTTTTGATGTGTGTGTTTTGGCCTGGACAGACGGCAGCTGATTGGGACGCAGTGGGAGCGTGAACAGGGCAATGAATGCAGTGAAGAACAGTGAACAGATGCCAGATCATGAGTCCAGCATGAGGAAGCCTGACCTTCATCCCTGCTCAAACACAGAGCACAAGAACGGTGAGTGCATCATCACACCAGAGCAAAATCTAGCGTCAAAAAACTGAGAACACTTTAGTTATTGCATTGAATCTGTCTTACAAGTTGCAATGTCAAAATTTATACATTAGCATGGAAAACATTGCATGGATGCCACTTTTGACAGCAGATGAAGGACGATCGATGGAGGGCAGCTACTACTAGTTAACTTGTACAGTCACAATTCTTGAGTCTCGAGTAATTTTCCAGAAGTAACATTGATTATGAGTGTATTATATACTGGCACTTTAGTGTGACATTAAAATTCAGGTAACAGATGCAATGAAGTTAGTCAAAGTCAGTCATGTCAAATGCATTTCTCCAAAGTCCTTTTAAGACAAGTCATGTCACTCGGCGACCGTCTTTGAAACGCCTCTCGGGCATGCAAGTGCAGCTCCTATCTCCGGGACTTCTAACGGCAGCTGCAGTGTCGCGCTGACTTTACCGATTAGCGATTGGCTCTTTCATTCAGAAGGCGTGGCTTCCTGTGATTGAGTGGCCATATTGAGCGTTGCATTTTTCCCCATTCAAAACTATACGAGTGACACGTCTTGGGTATTCTATAGTCTTTGATTTCTCCAGCACAGAACGTTCTCCTAATGTTAGTGTACGGTTCTCATTTGATGACTTTTTAGGAACTAATTCCAACCATTCTTGCAATGCGCTTTAATTTTTAATAGCCAGAATGTTGCAACAGAATGTTGCATGGGTTTTGTGTGTGTGTGTGTGTGAGACAACCTAATGTGAACTTAAAGTGAATTTTAACTAATGCTTATTTTAAGTGCCGTATTTTTTTTGCTTTATCAACATGCACTGAGTAACGTTTATAGTCATGAAATCAGGGATGCATTTGAGATGCATGCATGCAACGTTTCAGCTGAACTATTGAGATCGGGTGACCTGAGATGGAGGTTAATAGCCGCCGTATATCTCGTGTTCTCTCTGCACATCACAAATCTGTCTGCAAAACACAGCAGCATACCTGCAAACAGACACACAGAGTACAAAAGTACATGGGGTCATTGATAACCTCATACCAGTTTATGAAACTTTATGACAAATGATTTAATCATTTTCCTTCATGATCTCGAAATGCGAATATTCCTCTTTAAGAAAAGCGTTTATTTTTGCCAATATACATACCAGGTAAATAGGTAAGTATGCAAAGCACGGCTCTGCCAAGAAGCTCCCCTGGCCAGATAAAACAAGATTGTTTGAACACTTTATTAGAAGCAGCTGATGACTAATCCATGCTGAAATATCAGCGCGCTCCGCTTTTCCACTTCATAGTCTAATCAAACCAGCTTAAATGCCACTCGAATCACAAGGTTTAGAGATGAAAGTATTTGCGGAATGCCGCGATACAAACTGTATTTTTAGAATGATGGATCCCTGGACTCCCAGCTCATTCTGAGAGAGAGACTCGGCTTCCCAGTTTTCCATGATGTCATGTGTGGCGTTTGGGTGAAAGCGATCGAGGGGGCAAGAGAAGGTTTGAGCCATTTGAGCTCTTCGGGTGAGTCTGACCGTGAAGATTTGTTGTGTATTTGCTTACATTGTTTGGGAATTGTAGCAACACACTTTAATGCTGTTAACAGAACAGCACTGTTAATCCTGAAGCTCAGTTCTCACATGCAGACATGGAGTGGAAACAGGCATTACATCACAGTTTGTCAAATACTGCAGCTATGCGGTCTTGTTAAACAAAAGTACGACTTTCAAAGTATGAAACTGGCACATTTTGTGCATTTGTTTTGGTCAAATAACCTGAGCGAGCTGAATGTAACCGGCCTGAAGATACACTCTTCAGCTCAAATGAAAATAAACATGCATGCATTCATCAAAACTCTAAAAATGTAAAATAAAAATGGGGATAGATCACCCAAATTCTCACAGGTTTGGAACGATATAAGGGTGTGTGAACGATGACAGAATGTTCATCTTTAGGTGAACTATCTCTTTAACTTGAGCTCTTCAGATCACTGAGCTCAAGCCTCAAATGGAAAGGCCGAACCATCCTGTGACGTGAGCTGATCGCTTTAAACTGTCACACAGATGCTGTGTGTGGATTTGTTTAGGATTAACACAAATCACATAAACTAAATACACAACACGTCCCTAAAATAATAAATCTCAGGTGTTGTGTACAGCATGTCAGTGTGTTGATGTGTTGAGAGGATCCACAGGATGGCATCATTCACACAGCAGTGGCTGCACATGCTAGCTTTGTTACAGAGATGACACTTCTGTTAGAAAATATTATGTCATTATGAAACTGCATGGCATTCCGTGGAATACAAAAAGAGATGTTTAGCAAGATGTTCAAGCTGCTCTTCCATACAAAGTAAATAAATGAATGATGTCAAGCTCCAAAAATGACAAAAAGCACCATCAAATTCACAGTAGTCGTCCATATGACTTGTGCAGGATGTTTCAAATCTTCTGAAGACCTTTGGTGGCTTTGTGTGAGGAATAATTAAAAATAAAAAAGTAAGTAGTTATTCACTGCAAAGCATGATAAAGAAAGTGTGTATGTGATTAAATAACAATGCAAATTTCAGTCTGTTCCTCAAACAAACTCATCTCATGAGCTTAAACTTCATTCATCTTATATGGAAAAGAACAGTGTGAACATTTTGCCTCACTGCAAAAAATTTTTTTTAAATCCTAACTTAGTATTTTTGTTGTTTTCCCGTTCAAATATCATTCTTACAAATAACAATCTTAAATGAAGATGCATTTACTTGGTAAGGAAAATTAATGTGATATGTCTTGTTTTCTGAATAATTGAATCAATCAGTAAATAAATAAATTTATGCTCAAACCCAGAAGAAATATCTGCCTAGTAAACTAGTTTTTTTTCTTCTGACCCCTTTGACAGATATTTATTCTTGTTATTTATGTTTTAAATTTTGATGCATTTTTTTAAGGAAACAATTTTATTCATTTAAGCCATTTTGCTTAATCGTGTATCTTGATTTAAGAACGTTTAGATATTTGAATTGGAAAACAAGACAAAAAAACGGAAGATGAAAACTTTGCAGTGTGAACATCACATTTTTTCTTCCATGGAAGAAAGAAGAGGTTTGGAACGACATGAGGGTGAGTAAAAGATGACCCATTTTTCATTTTGGGGTGAACTATCCCTTTAACTTTTCTGTTAATTGTCCCCAGAATGTGCATGTATTTTTATCTCACGATCAGTTTCTGGTTTCCTTTGCACTATTCTTCTGGAGCTGAAGAAAGGCTTTTTGTCAACAAACTACATATGCTTCAGATCATCTCAAAGTGTGTCTGTCCGCCGAAGTGCTACTGTTTACATTTTGTTCTTCCCATTAAACCATTGTTTGTTAGTTCATTTGTCAGCGAGTGCTGCTGCGGCCTAATAAAACAAAGCGTCTGACGTTGAGTGGATTTTCTGTGTTGTCGTCAGGCTCATTTGTCATTGATCTGAGGAACAGGCTGACTGACGTCATGATCAAAGCGAGACACGAGCGCTCATGACAGGACTGAGCACAACATCAGCACCGGGTTCCAAACACTCTCAAATCAACATTCTTTCCTCCACACTATATTTCATAATCTGCGGCGGCAAAACTCTTCGCTCTGCTGCTTCATGCAAACAGTTAGAGGAGAGGAAGTGAATGAGGAACTTAGGTCAGTTCCTATCAAACACACCACCAATCACACCGCAACGTCTGGACACACATGACTGCATTTGTTTCTGAAAAAGAGAAAAAAACTTTTGAAGTTGCTCGTAATTACTCTTCTAACCACTGATTAGGCTTTCTTTAGTGAATGAGTTGGAGCAGATTGCTTTGCTTTGATTTGTTTAGCATTTTTAGACATCATGATCAGATTATTATATTTTATTATGAATTATTAAATAAGAATTATAAGTTATTAAAATAAAGAATGAAGTAACTGTGTTCAGACTTTTTTGTGGAAACCTGGAATAAAAAATTAAAAGATCGTTGTAACTTTTTATCTCACAATTCTGACTGTTATTTTTTGCAGTACTGAGTTTACACCCCACAATTATTTTTTTCTTTTTTTCCTGCCACGGAATAAAAAATTCAAATGGTAATTGTGACATTTGATCTCACAATTATGACTTTTTTCTTTCTTCTGTGTTTATATCTTGCAGTTTGGCATTTATATCTCACAGTTCTGCTTTAATATCTCATAACTCTACATTTATATCTCATTTCTGAGTTTATATCTCACAATTCTGTTAATATCTCATAATTCAGAGTTTATATCCCACTGTTCTGAGTTTATATCTCATGATTCTGAGTTTATATCTCAAAATTCTGTTAATATCTCATGATTTTGCATTCATATCTTGTAATTCTGAGTTTATATCACAATTCTGCGCTAGTATCTCACAATTCTTTGTTAATATCTCATCATTCTGAGTTTATATCTCATGATTCTGTTTATAGCTCAAAATTATGTTAGTATCTCATAATTCTGCATTCATATCTTGTAATTCTGAGTTTATATCACAATTCTGCGCTAGTATCTCACAATTCTTTGTTAATATCTTTCAATTATGAGTTTTTCTCTTGTAATTCTTTGTTAATATCTCATAATTCTGAGTTTATATCATAATTCTGTGTTAATAGCTCATAATTCTCAGTTTATGTCTCACAATTCTGAGTTTATGTTTTGCAATTATGTGTTAATATCTCATAATTCTGCATTTATATCTTGTAATTCTGAGTTTATATCAATTCTGCGCTAGTATCTCACAATTCTTTGTTAATATCTCATAATTCTGAGTTCATATCATAATTCTTTGTTAATATCTCATAATTCTGAGTTGATATCATAATTCTGTGTTAATATCTCATAATTCTAAGTTTATAACACAAATCTTAGTTTATATTAATGTATGCATTTAGCAGACACTTTTATCCAAAGCGACTTACAGTGCATTCAGGCTATACATTTTTTACCAGTATGTTGCTATGTTTTTTACCAGTTTATATATCATAATTCTGAGTATATATCTCACAATTCTGAGTTTATGTCTTGCAATTATGTGTTAATATCTCATAATTCTAAGTTTATATCTTGTAATTCTGAGTTTATAATCATAATTCTGTGCTAGTATCTCACAATTCTTTGTTAATATCTTTCAATTCTTAGTTTATCTCTTGTAATTCTTTGTTAATATCTCATAATTCTGAGTTGATATCATAATTCTGTGTTAATAGCTCATAATTCTAAGTTTATAACACAAATCTTAGTTTATATATCATAATTCTGAGTTTATATCTCAAAATTCTGAGTTTATGTCTTGCAATTATGTGTTAAAGGGGTCCTATTATGCTTTTTCACTTTTTCAACTTTAGTTAGTCTGTAATGTTGCTGTTTGAGCATAAAAAAGATCTGCGAAGTTACAAAGCTCAAAGTTCAATTGAAAAGGAGACATTTTATTGAACAGAAATCACTTTTCAAAAACTACAACGGACGATTCGTTTGGACTACAACGCATATTTTCCGGGATTTGTGATATCACAAATATCGATGAATAAGACGAGATCTGGTTGAGCTGCACTAGAGAAGGCAACGAGTGTTATCACTATGTCTGAGACTCGCTAGCTTTCCCAAGCCAGATAAACTTAGAGTGGTTACAATCATCCACGTTTAAATTTATTTGATTTTGACGCAATATTTACACTGAAGCTCGCAGGCGGCTATGGTGAGGGGCGTGACATTTCCCGACCAGAGGCCGAGTGCTGCCAATCACAGCACACACTGGCCCAGCTAACCAATCACAGCACATACTGGCCCAGCTAACCAATCACAGCACATGTCGTATTTCAGAAGGCGGGCCTTTATACAGGAACTATTCGAGCCGTTCATGCCAGACTGGGGAGAGAGGTGTTGTAATAATGTAAAATATTTTAAAAATAATGTGTTTTTCGAACAACCTAGTATGAGAGCCTGTTCTTGTACACCCCTAAAACAAAATCAAGACTTTGTAAAAGAGCATAATAGGACCCCTTTAATATCTCATAATTCTGCAGTTATATCTTGTAATTCTGAGTTTATATCACAATTCTGCGCTAGTATCTCATAATTATTTGTTAACATCTCATAATTCTGAGTTGATATCATAATTCTGTGTTAATATCTCATAATTCTAAGTTTATAACACAAATCTTAGTTTATATATCATAATTCTGAGTTTACGTCTCACATTTCTGAGTTTATGTCTTGTAGTTATGTGTTAATATCTCATAATTCTGCACTTGTATCTCACAAATCTGTCAGTATCTCAAAATGATTTGTTTATCTCGTAATTCTGAGTTTATATCTCATGATTCTGAATATATAGGTTACAATTCTGACTTTTTTCAGGATTGCAAGAAGAAGAAAAAAAAGCCAGACTTGTAAGATTAAAAGTCGTAATTACCTTTTTTTCATTTTTTCATTTCATTGTTGAAATGGCTTTCAATACTTTTGTCTTGTATTGTACATATGAAGAAAGAGACCAGCATCTTAGAATAAAAAATACTAAGAAGGTACAAACAACACTTGCGGCTGAACTTCAAAGCTTTCTCTCACTTTCATTGACCCAGATAATAGCACGGGTCGCTCCTCGCACCAGGAATGGATCGGCTTTCCCTCTTTGTTTTATAGCCATTTCATGCGAGCCCAAATTTGACTTGATGCTATCAGGGACGAGAAACAAAGCGGCAGACGGCTGGAGGGAGAGTCTCTGACAAAAGGCTTTTTGGCCCTTGTGTTCAAACCAACACCTGCTATAAAATACTTACTTTTACAATCTGGAATGGGTGGAAAGCTGCACTGGGAATCTTTCATGTGAATTCCATGCTGATTTTGTAGCAGCGATGACTGAGAGATTATTATGCTCATCTGTTTGGAATTGCTGGTGAAGAAGGCTTGACACTTCTTCTGAATGCATGTTTTTCTGGAGCGTTCCCATTGATCCTAAACATCCTGTTGTGTCCGTATGCCGTTTTCCTATCAGAGATGATTTTGCCGATCCTCCCGAACGCTTCAGGCCGAGATCGGCACGAACTGTTCGCATCGCAATGTCCTCAAACAATGGATTTGTTTACTTCGAACAGTCTCACATAATTTATCAGCTAAGAAAACATAAGAAAGGGAAAAATGTATCGGAAGGAACTGCCAAGGCAGAGCTCTGATACTATCAGCATAAAATAAAAAACAAAAATCTCCAGCGTTTTCTCATTAGGCAACAGGTGGAATGTGCCGTAAAGCATTATTCTTCTGCAATTTATGCATGAAATTGCTCGTATGAACATGCATCGTTTCATTCAACCTGCTAATGAGGATTAGTTGATGGATTATGCATTTCACCTAATATTATCAAACCCTCATGCTCATAAACATAAACAGAACTGAAGAATGAATTTAGATAGAAAACCCATCATTTTTAATGGCAAATGAAGAATGTCGGCAGCTGTGTTTCTGCTTTTTCCCGGGAGTAATTGATATCACATTGAGTAAAACATTTTGATAACTATATGCTCTGGGGTTGAAAACATAACTCGGGCATCATTACTCAAATGCACATATGGCAGTGTTCACTGGACTGGACGTTGGTAGTTGATTTTGTTGTAAGCTTCGAAATATTCCTGGCCACAGCCAAAAGTTGTTCACCTATTAGGAATGTACAGTTGAAACTGGTTTGCAGCTAATATAAATACAGGCGCTGCTGCTAGAAAAAAAGCCCATCGCAAACCTGTCTCATAAACGCATTCACTCACGTGCCAAATGAGACGGATATGTGAGAGCATGAGCTTATAGTGCTGAAACGAATCGGTGACGGTGTGTGATCCTGGACTCATCTGCTGCTCTTTTAATCAAATATTAATAAAATATGTTCGTTCATTCATTCGAGAGTTCATTTCACACACTGTATTTACTGTGTGCATATTACTCAAATGAATATCTGAATGCTTAGAGATTTTTGTCATTACTTCAGCATATATTCTACAAACAAATAGTTAATGTTGAGTAATATTTCAGACAAATAAAAGTGATACTGCATAAGATAGGGTTAGGGTTAGATATTATGACTATTATTTTGTTGTTGTTGTCTTTTTCAACTTTTTTTTCAATTAATTACGAACAATGCATTACTAGTGCAATATGACCAAATACACTGTTAAAGATACAGTCTATCAAAACAAAACAATCTTTTAAAAAATTTGAGAGAGAGAGTTATTACATCATTGAGATACTTTTATCTTTTTTTTTTTATTTTAGTTTTTCTTAAACTTTTAGTAATTTTGTTGTGTGTTTATGTCATTTTTAGTAGTTGTTTAAAATCTGTCTATATAGTTTTTATTCATTTTTATTTCAGTTTTAGTTTTAGTTATTTTAGTACATCAAGTTAAACTAAATGTAAATGAGAAATGTTGACAACTGGCTATGCCAACTAGCTGAAATAAGACGTTATTGATGTTTTATTTTATTTTAGTTCAAGTAACAAATAGATTTTGTTTGTTTTTAATGGTTTTGATTTTAGTTTTACTTTTAGTTTATAAGAGACATTTTATTTGAAAATGAGATGATGTTCTAGGCTGCGTTTCCCAAAAGCATCGTAAGTCTAAGTTGATCGTAGATCCATTGGTGGCTGTCCACAATGTTTTTGGGAAACGCAGCCCTATGCAGCTCAGCCACTTAAACTTAAGGACCAGCTTTAACAGTTTTACGCTAATTAATGTGATAAATACTCCCTCAAAATGTTTAACAGGTTGTTTATGATCACAAACCCTTCTAGAGAAGTGTGTCCTGAAATGAAGGACAGTGGACAGAGCCAGTGTTTACTGTAGTGACTTTGGCCCTCTGGTTAGTTACTCTAACCTACTCTGTGATCTAATGCAACTGTTTTAAAGCTAACATTTAGACGGAGCAGATTCAGGCAAATCCACAACACTATCAAATAGCCTAATTCTTTCAGTGTTTACAGCAGCTGATAAGAGCTTTCAGCAATATAATATTCTCCGTCCTGCGCAGTCAAACCGGAAAACATGAGGTCATCGCATCCACTGCTCTATTTTTAGCCATTTAACGGCTGCATATTAAACAAAGCACTCAAGAAATTCAATTAAGAAAGCGCTGGGCCGCGCTGACCTGAAAACAAGCAGCGAGCTGCTTCAGAAACGCCGCACGGTGGCTAGCATGCGAGTGCAGCTTAAAGCTTGGATTTTGAGGCGGCAAAGATTAATGGGCACTATCTTTTTCCAGGTGTTGTATTGTGGATACTAGAGATTTGGGTTGTGAGTTTTACCAAGGGAAAAATCCTTTCCTTGGAAATGAAAACAGTAACACAATATACAGGCTTTATCCAGCTCAGCTGAGAGATGAACCTTCATTCCTCACAGCGCTTCTACAGCATCTCGACACGGCTACGCCGACAGATCAAAATCACCAATCCGCTCAGATTAGAGACGCAAATAACCATTATTTTGAGAATCGATTCATCTGACAACTATTTCTTCGATTAATCAGAAACAAATTCAAATATTATGCATTATTCAAATAATTGTATAAAAAATTAATGTGGAGCAAAACTGATTGTTTTGCATGATCAAAATTAGGAATCGGTTAAAAATGGGGCTGCAACTAATAATTATTTTGATATTTCTTTGATTAATCGGATGTCAATTCAAATGTTATTAATTATTAAAATGTAATATTTTTATAGGTGACATATCATGAAAATCTGACTATTCCAGGGTTTAAGTGCTATAATCAGGTCTCCGGTGCATCTACCAACCAAGGAAACGTGAAAAAGATTAACCCTGTAACTTTGTTTTGGGAAGCCTTTTTCTGCAAGCGTCTGAGAAAACCAGCGTGTCTGATCTCGCTCCCCTAGTGACGTTGCAAAGGGATCTCATTATAATATTACCGCCCCTTAATTTGTAAGTTTCCACGGTGCCGTCATTTGATTTCGCAAGCGACAACGGTGTACCAGCTCTAATGCCATGGTGAAAGTTTGAACAAAGCATGCTAACTTCTGACTTTGGCTGCACAGGCGAGCACAGAACACTATTTAGAGTCCCAGCCTCAGAGGAGACAAGAGAGCAGTGGGTTTATTGATTTATTTAATGTATATTGCTGCTGCCACACAGATCTAAAATAAACATGCGATTTATTTCCCAGCAGTTTACCTTCACAGACATAACCGACTGTTTTTGTAACTCATGTGTGTTTTTAACGTAAACTTGTGTGTGAATGAGAACTTAGGTTAGTCCTCACATGCTGTGACAGCCGCTTTCTGTGCGTGTGCTTCGGATGTGTGCGCTCAGAAAACCCTATATCAGAAGTTTAAACTCGTATGGTTTAAAACGCATGATTTCAGTGCGATAAACATGATAATCAGAACCAAAACAGATGCTTTTAGCAGCTCTGAGCTGTAATGGCTCAGCTCTATACTGAAAACGGGGGCAGGGAGCAGCAGCTCATTTGCATTTAAAGAGACAGGCCCGAAAAACAGCGTGTTTCTGCTTCCACTCAAAATAGGCATTTTCAAAATGATAATAATAAATGATCTGTGGAGTATTTTGAGCTGGAACTTCACAGTCACATTCTGGGGACACCAGAGACTTATATTACATATTGTAAAAAGGGGCATCATATGTCTCCTTTAAGGAAAAATAATATGGAACAAAGCTGATTGTTCGATGAGATCAAAATCAGGAATCAGAGCAGCAACTAATGATTATTTTGATAACCGATTAATCTGTCAACTATTTAATCTATTAATCAGATAAACATTCAAATATTATTAATTATTAAAATATAATACATTTATTTAAAAAAAATTAAGCAAAACTGATTGTTTTACAAAGTCAAAAGCAGATACAATTAGGACTGCAATTGACTATTACAATAATAATCTATTAAAATTAAAAAATGTAAAAAAATTAAAAATAAATAAAAAGTGAAGCAAAACTGGAAACTTTTTATGAAAAATCAGGAATTAGGGCTGCTATTACCGATTATTTAGATAATCGATTTGATTGTCTATATTTTTATATGTATTTCAAAACATACAAAAATGGTCCAAAATATATTTGCTAAAATATTTTTTCAAATATATTTTCTACCAAAATTACATATATATATATTTATTTTTTTTATTTTTTTTTTACATTTTTTTTTTAAGCATTTAAAAGTTTATTTTGCCCTCCGTATATTTTCAACACAATAAATTACATTCACATTTCACATTCAGAGAAAAACTTTATTTGTTGTCTCTAACACGTATGAATATATAAGACATTTGAAAAAAAAATCTTAAAATTATTAAATCATTCTAAATTTAGTTTTGACCGTAAAACTGGAAATGTATTTTCTTGCCCCTGAAATACATTTTAAAGTATATTTTGGTATGTGTAGGTTGAAATCTAGTATTCTCTCATTTTCAAAAATATCTTTCATTTAACTTATAACATATATTTAACATATATTTTGGCCTATGGGCAGCATGCAGACGTGATTAATTGATAATCAAATTCATTGTTGATATTTTCATTATAGATCACAATGTATTTAATGGATTAGTTGTTGCAGTCCTATAGTTCAGATCCAGCGTGTGTGTCATGTAGAGCCCAGTGAGTGACTTCATCTGCTGTTTTTGTGTGTGTTTTCTCAGTGTACTGTGACCAGAGCTGCGCGATTGAGACGCGGCCAAAAGCCTAAACGCTCGCCGAAGCCATCGACTCTAATTCACCAAAGATAAAAATAAACAGAGACATTCTTGGTCATTTCTTTATGCTCTTTATTTGAGATTCATTCTCTTTTGTGCAGCTCAGGCTGTACATCATGTTCTCCGAGACACATCCTTCAGCCTTTTTAGGTGAAATCCAGCGAAATCTAGTTTGGAGGTTATCAGAAAGCGTTCAGTGCTTTCATAAGACTGTGTAAACAGAGTGGCACGGGTTTGTGACTGCAAACAGACATTTCCTCGCAGGCCCAGATCATTCACATTTGAACTGCAGCCGTTTCCAAACATCTGAGAGTGAAATGCAAGAATGAATTCGCGAGCAATGCGATCCAGGTATGTTTGGGAGTGATAGAGAAGGTAAGTTAGAAGCACATGTTAATTTGAAGGGAAGCATCTGGAGATGATGATGATGATGATGATGATGAGGAACGCAGCGGTGTGAGCGAGGACGGCAAACACACTGGTTTAACACAAACAACAGCCCACTAATGTGTTGCAGCTTTGCATCAACAGAAAAACAGCACAAAGCTTTACGACTTTATTAGTCAGCCTTTTAATTCATCTCGCTGCCAGCTCAGAGACTCTCAACACAATACGGGACTTTATTATTCAATAAAGCAGCAATATAACCCACTTTACTATTTCCTTCCCAACACGAGAACATGCGGTATTTCTCTGATTTGTTGTTCTGCGGGAATCGTCATGTCGGTGGTGGTCCTGCTTTAATAAAGCCAGCGCGAAGTGTTCGTTTCAATAGGAGCCAAAGGCTGCATTAATAGAGGAATAATTGGTAATGCTTCATTTGAAGCCCTCTCCTCTCAAAGGCCATGAAGAGCTTCACAACATCCTGATGAAGCCTGGAACCTGCTGAAGTCAGCAAATCAAAATGTAATGCAAATGGTGTGAGATCGCATTGATTTGACCCGTTTATTGATGAAACCAAAAAAAAAACCAAAAAAACATTGTAAATGATATTGGTGCCAAGATACTACTATATATTTGAATCATTAAAATTTTTGTACTTTCTGTTTTAATTTTTGTTAAACTTGTAGTCATGTGTGTTGTCATTTGTAATTATTATAGTGTTTATTACTTTTTAACATTCTGTTTGTTATTTTAGTATCAAGTAATTATAATGAAATCTTTGTCTTCTCAACTACGTATTTGTATTGTATTTTTTAAATTAATTAATTGATTTATTCATTGAGTTTTTGTTTTAGTTAACTATAATAACCCTGATAGGTAGATTTTTTTTAAGTATTGTTTGATGATTTGTTGATTATAAATTTATATTAACCCTTTTGACCTAAGAAAGCACTGCTCATCTTTTAACCTTGGCTTACATTTGAACCTTTCACTCACATTGAAAATCACTAAAATTTCATACATTTATGAATGGAGTACAAAACGACTAAACATTCTTTTAACATTCCTTCAAATTCATATGAGGGTTAATATAGTTAACTATAACTGAAACCAAAATGAACATAGGTAAAACCATAAAAAATGTTACTTAAAATAAAATAAATGTTAACTGAAATAAATTAAAATTAAAACAAAAAAATCAGTTACTTGCCAAGACAACAATTTAATTCATTTTTACCTTATGTACTAAAATAACTAAAACTAAAATAAAAATATGAAAACCAAAAAAAAATATCAAAAACACAACAAAATGACTGTAAACTACTGTAAAACTGTAACTAAAATGAAAACAGAAAATATGAATAAAAACTATAATAGTATCTCAGTGACACTTTTTCTTAGTATATATTGTACATTTCAAGTCTGTTTTTCTGCAGCTGTAATTAGATGAATGTGATTATTTGTGTTGGCTTTCCTTTTATTTTCTTTTAATACTGTTTCATGTATTATTAGCTAAGTGAATATCTCATCAGATATAGGTTATGATGTGAGTAACGGCGGATCAGATTGTCATATGTGAAGGTCTCTCATTAGATGTGCAGGTCTGTGAGCGCTGAGCTGGATGTGGTATTCATTAAAGCGTAATGCGGTGAATCAATCAAACGCTGCCTTACATTTCTTTTGAAAGCTGCCTATCCCAAAAGCCAAAGCAAACACGGCAGATGGGGTCATATTTTGAAAGGTTTCCACTGACATACCAGCAGCTCTGGGAATCAGCTAGAACACAAACAACAAAATACCGCTTTCATATTGAAATTTCTGCAGGAGCCAACATCAGTTTTTGGGAAGTCGTGGCCTAATGGTTAGAGAGTCGGACTCATAACCCAAAGGTTGTGGATTCGAGTCTCGTACCGGCAGGGATTGTAGGTGGGGGGAGTGAATGTACAGCACTCTCTCCCACCTGCAATACCACAACTGAGGTGCCCTTGAGCAAGGCACCGAACCCCCAACTGCTCCCCGGGCGCCACAGCATAAATGGCTGCCCACTGCTCCGGGTGTGTGTTCACGGTTTGTGTGTGTTCACTGCTGTGTGTGTGCACTTTGGATGGGTAAATGCAGAGCACTAATTCCGAGTATGGGTCACCATACTTGGCCACACGTCACTTCACATCTATCAGACGGCATCAGCTCTAGAGAGATCAGACTTCTGTCTCATAACCAACCAACAGACGCGTTTGACTAATTACACTGACGAACAAAACATCTTAGTCTGCGAACAATGCTTTCTC
Source organism: Sinocyclocheilus grahami (assembly GCF_001515645.1). Taxonomy (NCBI): domain Eukaryota; kingdom Metazoa; phylum Chordata; class Actinopteri; order Cypriniformes; family Cyprinidae; genus Sinocyclocheilus; species Sinocyclocheilus grahami. Next base: position 347,657 of record NW_015505748.1, read on the forward strand.
ATTTCTGAAGATGATGGAATGGAGCTTCAGTCTGTGTGTTTGAGTGACAGCACTGGCTCATCCAATGGTGTGTGTTTGTGGGCGGGGCCAAGCAAACACAAAACGTTGCCATATGGTTCGCATTTGGTTTTATTTTGGAGAATCAGATAATAACATTCTGGGAATGTTCTCTGTCGGTTCTTTATTTGCAACCCAAAACTAACCTTCCCAGAACATTGCAGATTTATTTATTTATTTTTTAATAACCTAAAGAGAGCCTATACAGAACATTATCCAATGGTTATTTTAGTTCCGCGGGTTATTTTTTAAATTTATTTTTATAACCATGTCAACTAAATTTTCATAACCACTAAAATTTTAGAAATTAGATCAGTCAAAATGTGTTTTATTATTATTGTTATTATTATTATTATCTCTAATTATTATATTATATTATTATTAAATCTAATTATAAGGATACAGGCAAATATTTTTAAAGAAATATAATGCTTTTGTACATTACAGTAGTCATGTAAAATAAATGAATAATTATTATAATTTTATTTACAGTACAACTATAGTTTGTATAACCATGTCAACTAACTTTTCATAACCATAAGCAATATTTTGCAGAATTCCATGACTAAAATTTGTATAAAATTGTAGAAATTAAATCAGTCAAAATGTGTTATAATGATATTATTATTATTATTGTTGTTGTTGTTTTAACTCTAAATATAAGGATAAATACATATATTATTAAAAATAAATATACTGCTTTTGTAAATTGCAGTTATACTATAAAATGCATTTTTGATAATTATAATTTAATTTATAGTTCAAGTTACACTACTAATATGTTTATCTTTTAAATTCATCACCTTCACATGTTCAAACCCTTAAGCTTTTAAAATGTCAAATGGTGAAACGCTGTAAACTTCTGTCCTCAAAAATGTTGGAAATGATGTGAATGTGTAAATAAATTAAACCCCACACACGGTGCTTTCCCAAATACTCGCAGCACGTGCAGTGAGTTACTGTGATCGGAGCCAAAAATCATCTTAAAATAAAAAAACGTGAACAAAACTATTGTAAAAAAAGAAAAAAAATCGATTTAAATATAGCTTCACCTGTATATAAATGTGCTTTGTGTCAAGTGTTTCTCATTGAAACTCAAAAGACATGTAAAACCAGTCTGCCATCAAGACACCTGTTTGTTTCATATAATCTGTAAATCTATACAACTATTTAAACTTTCAGTTGACAAGTAGTAATGAAATATGTTTCATTATATAGTGCACACTAGCAGTGTCTGTTCAGTGGACTGACTGTCTGTTGTCTCACAGTAATGGAGTGTTCAGAGAGATAAGCATGAGATGGTTCTGTAAAGTATGCGGTCAGTGAAACTCCACCTGTCATCATACTGGAGGTGAAAACACTGAACATATCACACATTCATCTGAACAGCACCTCACACCTCACACTATCCCACCACACACACATTCTTATATACGTGGTTTATGGGTTCATTCCATAGGCGTAATGGTTTTTCTACTGTAAAAACCACTGTGTTTTCATGTGCTGCATGGTCAATCTTGAGATTTTGGGATATTTGACTTTTCATAACATGTTGTTTCATACTAGTGAAAGGAAATGGCCAAAATACGCATTTAAGCATTTATTTCGACACTTTACCTATTTGTACCACCTGTGGTACACCTGACACCACCTGTGGTGTCTTGCCTTAAAATACATTTCTGTCATGACAACTCTCGGAGGGATTGGCATGGTAATGCACATGACAATGTTAATGTATTTGGTCTTGGCAGAATAGATCTGCTATGCTGATGCTGCTGCGGAAGAGCAAGTACCGAGACTTGCTAGTGCCAATACATCCACAACATGCTGCTGTGAGCATGTAAGAAATATTGCTGCTGCAAATATAACATGCATAAAATAACCCCATATAGCATACATGAATCACCTCGTAGCAGATCTATACAGGTGGAGCTGGGGAAGGTGGAGGGTTTCTGAAGCAAACTGCAATTGCTACTGCAAGCACTAATCATATATTTGAACGTTGAGCAGCGAGCTCATTGGCTACCGATACAGGAGAGAACCAATCAGCTGTGCCATGTGATAATGATGTCCAGTGTTCGAACTATACAGTGGACTTTGGGGGAGCCTACTTTTTTATATATATATATAAAAGGGGGCGGGGGGGGTGTTGGGGGGGGTCCGTGCGCTTGCACGTGCCTCAAAAGAGGGCTTACAATGACTTACAAAGATACATAACAGCTACAAGTGTATGCACTACTTGCTTTATGCAAGTACTATATAGGATAAATCACTATACAGGATTTACCCTATTATACTTTATCGACACGAATTGATAGCATTAATCCCTACGTTCAGTTAGGCCTAAGACATCGAGTCACGCAGACCTATAACACCCCAGCCACAACACATAATTGCGAATAACATGCCTTACCTTAACACAGAATCGACCACAGAGTCCAGCGTTTATATTTTTTCTCGAATTGATAGGTGAAACAACAAACAGCCACCCACAAATAGTCTATATACAAAGCATCAGGCTTTCTTTGAGTTCACATGAACAACGGTTAAAGTTACTCGTCGTCAGGCTACAGAAGAATACCATAATTCATCTGTTCAGTTTGGCCTAAGACATCGAGAGTCACGCAGACCTATAACAACCCAGCCACAACATATAATTGCGAATAACATGCCTTACCTTAACACAGAATCAGCCACAGAGTCCAACATTTATATTTTTTCTACGAATCTTTGAGTTAACATGTACTAAACATGAGTAGAATTTGCACCGCCGCGCCCCCACACCTTGATGCTCATGACAAGAACAGCATGTATAGTTATCTTTATTGAAGTGAATTAGGTTTAAATCGCCGTCATGCATGAATGAATGATATTTTTGCAATTTTACACATAATAATCCACAATGATCACATTACACCAAACTGAAATTGCACGTCAAAATAACACATTGTAACAAACTTGTAATAACACATTTCATAAATCACGTTTTCAGGGGAGCCCATGTCTTATTAAGGGGAGCCAAGCTCCCCCTAGCTCCCCCGTAGTTCGTACCCTGATGATGTCATTAGGTCAGATTGAGTTAGACCTATCGGACTGTGCCATCTAGAGTTTCATGCCAGAACTTTGTATTTAAGTGGTAACACTTTAGTTTAGGGACCAGTTCTCACTATTAACTAGTTGCGTATTAGCATGCCTATTATTATCATATTGGCTGTTTATTGGTGCTTATAAAGCACATATTCTGTATAACCATATTCTACATCCCTAATCCCAATACCTAAACTTAACAACTACCTTTCTATTAATAAGCAGCAAATTAATAGTTTATTGAGGCAAAAGTCATAGTTAATAGCTTGTTAATAACGAGAATTAGACCTTAAAATAAAGTGTGACCATTTAAGTAAATAAATTCAGATAAATAAAGCCCAGTTTTTGATGTGTGTCTGTAGACTGTGCAGCGGTTAATAATCATCTGATGGCATGCTGATCTCAGTGACTGTGTGATTCAGAGTCAGTCTGACCGCAGCAATAATGTTTACATCTCCAGCTCTGCTTTCCTCAGTGTTTTCAGTGGAAGAGCTTTGAGAGAAAGTGAGATCACCTGAACTGTAAACTCTAAGAACGGAGTTAAGTGGGACTTTAAGAGCACAGCCGTTTAACCTCCAAACCATGCTTAAAATAAAGCCATTACGAGGTGAATTCAGACATTCTGATCTGTCTGTCCGTTTGTTTAATGAGTATTGAAACAGTCAGAACAGACTGAAGGACCTGTGGGGAGTGGATGATGCTTAAATGTTCTACGAGGAATAACATTTAGACATTAGTGCATTTGGCAGATGCTTTTCTCCAACGCGGCATGCATTGCATCCAAGGTATTGATCTGATCAGTTCATGCATTGTCTGGGAATCAAACCCATGACCTTGGTGTTGCAAGCACCGTGCTCTACTATTTGAGCTGCAGTAATGCTCTAACAGTGCTCAGTCATTTTAGTCTCATTAGGGATTAAAAAAAAAAAAATGCAGGTTTGTTGAATAACAGCATGTGGTTTTATCAAGCCAACGAAAGCCATTACGAGGTGAATTCAGACATTCTGATCTGTCTGTCCGTTAGTTTAATGAGTATTGAAACAGTCAGAACAGACTGAAGGACCTGTGGGGAGTGGATGATGCTTAAATGTTCTACGAGGAATAATGCTTTTCTCCAACGCGGCATGCATTGCATCCAAGGTATTGATCTGATCAGTTCATGCATTGTCTGGGAATCAAACCCATGACCTTGGTGTTGCAAGCACCGTGCTCTACTATTTGAGCTGCAGTAATGCTCTAACAGTGCTCAGTCATTTTAGTCTCATTAGGGATTAAAAAAAAAACGATGCAGGTTTGTTGAATAACAGCATGTGGTTTTATCAAGCCAACATAAGCTTCAAAACAAGAACATGAGTAGTAAATACAGCCGATAGCTATTCTGTCGAGCATGTGTCGCGCTGGCGTAATGGGATCGTTTGCTTGTTCAAAAGTATTATCAGAGGCCATTTTTTTCATGGGTGTTAAGAGCAAACATATGCCTTTGCATGTTTATTCAGGTTTTCATTCTGAAAAGAAAGCAGAAATGCTGAAGACGTAATGTAGCGAATCAGAGCGATGATAAGCCACGTCGTTTCCTACTGACAGCTCATGTAATCATCAGCGTCTCTGCCGCGTATGTTTGCAGTGAACGCAGAAAGGCAGAAGCTGCCATTGTCCTTTAAGTCACGGAGGTAAAGTTGGACCAGAGTTTTTAGATCCTAGTTATTCTCACAGGGTCGCCATCAGACAAACGCGGGCCGCTTTATGGCATGTGACACTGTGGGAACCTGCCTGGACCAACACAAATACAGCCTCTGTCTTTCCTCGTCCGGAGGAAAAATGGAGCACTTGACAGCATGTTTCAGTCTGGGCCGTTTGGAGGTGTTTGGATCAATCCAAGACACGAAAAGCCAAATATTTTCACTATTCAAAGCTCAATCCCTTTTGATGCAGCGCTCCTGCGGTGTGACGGGAGACTGACGTTTCCTGTCAGAATGAAGGTCAGAGGTCACAGAGATGCAGTGAGTTAACAAAGCTGTTCATATTTCAGCTACAGGAAACATAGAAGGCTTCTCAGTAAACCATGATATTTCCTAGAAGTGTGTTTGCGAGGTGCATTGACCCGAAGGCTGGTTTTGATGACTGTTACTACATGCAGTGGAGCTTGGTTTAAAGAAATCGGTTTGAGAAAACTTTCTTAGTTGTGTGTGTGTGTGTGTGTGTGTGTGTGTGTGTGTGTGTGTGTGTGTGTGTGTGTGTGTGTGTGTGGGGCTCAGCTCTGTGCTGTGAAGTTTGGAGTGGACCGGCCAGAGGATTACAGCCTGTACTGGAGGAGAGATGGGGTGTTAACACCTCTCCCGCCTAACGTCCAGATTCAAGACCTGCAGAGCATGGGTGTGAGTGGGGCTCCCCTTATTTACCAGGCGTCTGGTCAGGATGAAAGGTCCCAGAAGTTGAACAGAGGGAGTGCGGTGGATCTAACAGAGGCGGCTTCATAATATGGGATATTTTCGGATGTCACATGTAGGTCAAAACAATTCTGCATTTTATACAGCATGCCTGATTTCTCACAGAAAGGCTGATGAAATATTAATAATAATAATATGCTCATAATGGTAACCATTTATTTAATGTAAGATAAGATTACACCTCTTAAAAATAAAGGTTGTTTTTTGACATCTATGGTTCCATTAAGACATATTAACATCCATGGAACCTTTCTATTACACAATATGTTCTTCATAGTAAAAGGGTTCTTTAGATTTTTTTTTTTTAACCAAACATTCTTCTATGGCATTGGAACCTTTGTTTTTAAGATTGTAGATCAACCGGTTTAGTGTCCAATACTGCTAATCACGGATTATGTTTAGCTGGTGTTGTGTGATTTTTCATTGGGCTAAATTATTAAGCAATTGTTTGTGTATTATGTTTAATCTTCTTATAGGTTGGTTATTAATGACTGGTTTCATTACTCCAACTCTCAGTTCTCCGTAATTAACCAATTATTATGAGATGGTCAGTATTGAGAGATGGGATTTTGTCTTATTGTTCATCTTGTATCATGGTAATATTTATATGAAATGCATTGGACAAATGTTTTGGTATTCTGAAAGTAAAAGACAATAAAATACCTTCAGAAATAATTGGTTTTATTTGGTAGAGACTGTTGGTTTTCACCACCCACACTGAACACTAACAACATGTTTTGAGAAACCAAAAATCCTTTAAACCAGTGAAGAATTTATATTCTCGAGAACGAATTCTCCTAGATACCAGTGAATCAGCAGCTGAACTCTACACTGTATATGATCCAAAAGTAGCAAAGTAAGTTGAGAAAGTGTGTTACGTGTTGTGATTACATAAGTCCCACCCTCACACAGCAAGTTCACTCTTGTCAGCGCTTCCACATGCCTATGTGGGAAGTGTGGGCTGCGGTCTGATTCGAAGTAGGAACTGAAATTTTTAATTCAAACTAATCAGAGTTGCCTTTGTTTAGAAGTGAATAGACCAAATAGAAAGAAGATCAGTGGGAAAGGTAAAATACTGGGTGTTACATTTGTGTGTGCGGTTCTTCCTTCCTCCTACATGTGAATGGTTTTATAATCATTACCAGTCCCTTCCATGTGCACTCTTCAGCCTTTTGTTCATTTCTGGAAGTTGCTGTGGCTCAGTGTGGTCTAATACTTGTCTGAGAGGATGTCTCCCACAGCACTGTGTTGTCTCAGCACCAGCAGGTCATTTGCAGCAGCTGGGCCTCTACCTCCTCGGCATCGTCTGGGAAGCGTTCGACGAAGGACTGGATGAGCCCTGCAGCGCTGCCTTCATACTCAACCAGCTCCACAGAGTCACCTACAACATAAACAGCAGCACATTATTCCTCTTATGCATATGTGTTGCTGTGTTACTATGTCTGATCATATGAGAATGGTAATTTTCTGGTACATGGCTATGAAAGGAGACTGAACACGAACCTTTGATATAGGTGTTAGCCTGGACAAACATCTTGCGAGCTTCCTTACGGAGCAGAACCGTCTCTCTGAGGTGCAGGAAATTGTGGGTGCCGTCAGCAGTCACAGCAGAATGGCCTTCATACAGAGCCCTTCCTCCCTCCACGTCAGCTGTGGACTTGTGCACCTTTACAAAAAGAAAATGATCAAACCAAAATACAAACTCATTTGGTAATGCTGAACAGAACCATGGCTATTTGCAGAGGCACTGAATCTCATTTATATTATATTTTAATATATATATATATCATATCTCAAAATTCACAATTATGAGGAATAAAGTAGCACTGTGATATAAAGTCACACTATGTAAACGTTTATTACTTAAAATAAGATAAACCCTGACTGAAATAAAAACAAATACAATTATTTTAGATATTTGCCAAGGTAACATTTCTCATTTTCATTTAGTTTCACTTGAAGGACTAAAATCACTAAAACAGAAATAAAAATTTATAATAATAATAATAAAAACCAACTATATAAACATAAAAAAACTAAATATATAAATGACACAAAATTACTCAAATGAAAACGAAAATTATGAAAATATTAATATATATTAGTGCTGTCAAATAATTAATCGCATCCAAAATAAACTTTTTTGTTTACATAATATACTGTATGTGTGTATACTGTGCATATTTATTATGTATATATAAATACAAACGCATGCATGTGTATATGTATATATGTATATAAGAAAAATATGTTATGTTTATATATTAAATATATAATAGAAAATATAAGAATATGAATATATGAATGTATAAACATGCAAATATTTTCAAAATATATACTGTATGTTTGTGTGTATATATATATATACATATATAGATATATACACATACAAATAACTTCCTAACTAAGAATGTTTCTAACTACAATATTTGCTGAATAAAAAGTTCAAAAGAACAGCTTTTATTTAAAATCTTTTGTTTTCTATTTCAAAACAAAAGAATTGTTATTTTTGGTGAACTAATGTTCATGTGTACCCTTAGCCTGATGCTTTCTTACCAAAGTGACAAAACGCTGCACAAATTACGTTCCTGACAAACAGCAGAACAGGCTGAGAAGATCAATTTCCAGCAACCAAAGATATAAAAAGACCTCAAACGCAATTCAGTTGCTAACCAGTTGAATACCTTGGCAAGATGCTACTGCATAATACAATGGATGAGTCCCTAAAAACGAAAAAAGAGAAAGATTAAACGCAAGTTACACAGACAAATGTGAAGTGTGAGTTTAATGGCCGCCATAAACAAGGGGACGCCTGACACTGTCTAACATCTCCAGAACATTTACACAAAACACGGACATCCACATCTCACACATGTAGCATGACGTCCTTCAAGAGGTTTTATATATAATCTATGGTGAAAACATAACTCCACGCTCACGAGACACACGCCAAACACATTCCTCAACATATACAGTAGTCTTCAGACTAAACACGCATGTTACATGGAGTTCATCTGATCCAAACATGTACAACTCTTTCTTTCCAATCATGAATCAAACTATGAAAGCAGATCTCAGTTTACTTGACAGAAACCAAGTAGATTTGTTCTTGTAGATTGAGAGGAGACACAGCATGAATCTGTTATTTTTCATACATGTTTTTGTTTTCATTGAAAGCAGTAGCAATGGATTCTTATAGGACAAATGTATTTCTATTTGGAGTGATGGAATTTTAATTTGTGGCTGAGGTTTAGCAGACAATATATAAATCAAAAACATTTATAAATGTTTTTTGAGGGCTCTTAAAAGTGTAAAATGGGCTTATGTTTTCCTGCCTGCTGTTTTCCACATCTCTGCTCGGGATAGTAGCTAGTACAGGGCTTTCTTGCATGTTCATGTGTGCCATTACAGCTTTTGTATCATGTCCCAATTTGATTCAGCAGTGTGTGATTTCAAATTTGATATCTACATTTAAAATGTCTATTTTGCTTACAAATAAAACAAAATCTTGTTCTGCTAATGCTTTACAATAAGCAGTAAACAGCAGTAGTTTAAACTGATCCAGATTGTTAACTCGTCTTTTAAACTATTCATTAAAATAATCATTTTATTTATTTAGGGAACCATTCTCCACTAGTCTCACTGCATAGTTTTGATTAACTAAAAAGAGCCTGCTCATAAGAGTCATTTGTTTGTGAATCAGACTACATGTGTCATGTTGATTTTGCATGCAGCTCACAAAGAAAACTGCATCACATGCAGACAGCAATCTGCTTTGAGGATTTTTAATTAGGATTTTTATGTTTATTTTATATATATACTGTATATATGTGTTTTATACCCTAATAGCACATGCACATCAGAGACATCTATTTGACGTCTGCAAGACTATTTTTTATAGTGTTTGCTCATCTGCAATACATCTATAGGACGTTTCCTATCAGATGGCAAATAGACATTTATTAGATGTATTTAAGATGTTTATGATTTAGAATGTATGTAAAACTGACATCTTACAGACGTCTATCAGATGTTTGTACAGAGCAGATGCTTTCCAGATCAAGTGATCTTTAACTGACATCTTGCAGACGTGCGTGTGCTATCTGGGTATATACATGTATATATTAGGAATGTCCCGATCTGATCAAGTATTTTTTTTAACTGAGCGGTATCGGCTCTCTAAGCCCGATCCTTATTTTATGTCAGCTATCATGCCGGTGACGTGCAGTAGGTGACAGTATTCACTTTCCAGTAGATTTGCCAACCACCATTAAAATTAAAAGAAGAAGCACAAAAGTGTGCGTTCAGCCGCTATTAAAACCATAAGAAGAAATGTGCATGCGTGATGCTTGAGAACCAGTGAGGTCTGCTCTAGCATGTTACATGTGTTTGAGCTTATGTGTTCAATGCATTTGATGTGCGCTTTTGTAACAATCACTCATTAATTTATCGTTTGCTTTTAGATGTCATTGTCATAACACGTTGCTATGGTTTGCGTCTTGCTTCGAATTTGACTGACAGACTGGCGTTCTGACACTGCGAGCTTCATGCTTTCTAAACTTATCTCTACTTTTATTACCTTTATGTTGCAATTATTCTGCTTATTAAGTTTACATCAGTAGTCCCATATTTTATATCTTTATACAGTATGTTCAAATATATAAAAAGAGAGAGTGTGTCTTATATAGGACACACACACACATTGGAATGATTTTAATAACTTTAATGTACTTGAATTGTGCATCAAACACTAGGAATATACAAGTATCGGATCGGGTCTCAGTATTGGCAGATACTCAAAATTCAATGACTCAGATCATTGACTCGGATCCCTAGTATGTGTGTGTGTGTAATTCAAATAAAATATGTAGAATTCAAATAGAATATAATATTATAATATATATAATTCAAATAAAATATTAAATATATATTTTTCTATTCAGTTCGTTTATACTGAAGTCATTCATGTACATTTCTTTCTCCTCCAACATCCTGCATCCAGCCTTGCAGACAAAAGTTAAGTCTCAAAACCTAAACAGCCTCAAAGACACAAGATAATAACAATAATCCAGATTAATGGATATCCCAGCCTCTGCAATTCTTGTTTTTTGTATTCCAGTTGGATCTTCTGCAGCTCAGAGCAGATCTCAACCCTCACAACACTATAAATCATGTTTTTAGTTTCTCGTGAGGTTTGGCCCGTGGTCTTCTCTTGTCAATTCTGATTTGAGGTTTGTCTTCTCCTGACCAGTGTCTGAAGAAATATCAGTTCAGGCTGAGATGTGTTTAAGCTGACGCTCAAGTGTGGCCTTTAATAACGCCTACTATATTCAAGAAAAACCAATGCGTGTGAAAGCTCCAGCATCTCTGATAATGTTTGATTGGGGCTGATAAAACCAATGAATCATGTAAAGCAGAGTTTGATTATATTAATATGTGAATTCCTGATGAGGTTCTCAACAAAGCTCTTTGTTAAAGGAGTCATAACCTCTAAGAATGTTGAAAGACCCAGACAAGCTTTTCTTCACATACCAAGAAAGAGAAACATATTTCCTGAGCGTAGCATACAGACGGCTGCTGCAGAGCAGTTGTGAGTGTTTACCTGTGGACGTGTGCATCTGTGAGACAGCGGCAGCACGACAGTAAGCAGAGACGGGTCATTGACGACTACAGCGCTAACTGAGACAGAGACCATCCAGCTGCTTTTCTGCCTCTGTCTCTGCCGCTGTGTAGTGTTTTGAGATTAAAGTATATATGTTTATATATACATACTGTATAACGTAAAAATAAATAAACAAATATATATTTAATAGTAGTAGTAGTACAAAATGTAATTATAATAACTATATCTATATTTACATATAATTGACGTGTAGTTCTTTCAGGTCTGATTGGCTGAGAGGTCTTTCAAACCATGAGATGTTGTCACGGGAATAGTTTCACCATTTGTATCACTTCACTTACAGCATTTCTCACAATAAGTGTCATGGCGGACACCCAGATCCACTATAATTTTATAAGTAACACTGTTTTTGTGTCACGGAATGTCGTTTTTTAGTTGGGAATGTAGTTGTGGGAGATGTGAGCTCCAGGGTTTCGGCGGGCGTTCAGCGTTAATGAACACGCCGAGAGCGCCTCACCTCGGCCAGATCTTCTGGAATTTATAGCTGGCTCTGATGTCTCTATAGTGGTTAAACATGGGATATAATTTGTTTTGGGTAAATCAACGGGACGTCTTTGGTCTCATTAATCTATCATTTGTTCCAGAGCAAATAGTTTTGGCTGAGGGCAAAACCTCATCGTGTTATATTTTATATAACTTTAACTTTAATGCTGTATATCAGAGCGCTGCCTTTGTACTTTTGACTGAATTGCTTTGAAACTTCTATGATGGCTGTTGTTGTTTATTAAAATATTATTATTAAATAAATAATATTTTATATAAATAATAGTATTTAATAATAGTATTTAGGATTGGGAAACGGTGTGTGTTTTCGTAATGGTCATTTTAGTTACATTATTCTGCCATTTAGATGGTGACAAAAGATTGTTTTTTGAGTGAGTCAGCAGTTAAGACTTTTATATTGAAAGAGATTGAAAGCTGTTGTAAACAAGGAGGTTATTTTGCTTTCAACAAAACCTTGTAAGACGCAGCCAACAAATGCACTGAGCTGGGCTGTCATCGGAAATCCCCCTTAACAGATAAAAAGATAGTACGACAAAGATATCGCTTTCCTCAGCAGACATTCAAACTAATGTTTTATTGTGAATATGAGATTGAGCTGAAGAATGAATCTTGTATCAGATGCAGATAATCGCACTCGCTCAATCTCTCTCTCTCTCATAATACTCTACTCTATAATATATACAGCTTTTAATATAGTAATACAATAAGCATTTAATGAAGCGACTCAACGTTCCTCTGTCTGATAACCTACGCCCGAATCACAGCTGTGCTGATATACAGCCATATCACATTGCTACTGTGATATTGCTCATATATATATTTAAATATGTAGTTTGTTACACACACACACAGTATATAATGTGTACACTCAGTGGTGTCCAAAAGTCCACATTGAATGTCAGTTATTCAAATGTATTTCAAATGTATTATTTTTATGAATATATTTTATTTTACATTATTTAAAATTATTTTTTAAAAAGTGATCCCAGACTTTTGAACCCCGCTGTATGTCCATTTTCTATCAGTCCCAATCATGTTTTTCTGAGCCCAAGTGTCTCTCTGTGTGTCCCGTCCTCTGTTCGTCCTCCTCCTGCTCTGGCCTCACTGGCTCCAGGCGGGACCCCGTCTGTCTGCGTGCGGGACCCTCGTCTGAGACTCAGCCAAGAGCTGGATGATCCCTCACAGAACTCCTGCTCAGAACAATTCAGACGGAGCATATTATATAATTATTGTAAAGCATTGTTTTAAAAAGTATTTCATAACGTCTCAAATCGGACAATTCCTGGCGTTTGGAAATGCAGCAGCAGTTAAAAGACATGAATAACAATGACACAAATAGGTCCCTAGACACGTGTATTACTCAAAGCGCAGACTATCTGCTGACAAAAACCTTCACTGTAATTTGAATTTGATTTCAGTTCAGGTTTTTTTTTTCATTGCACTTTAAATGTTCCCCAAAAAGAACCAGAAGAGTTATGCATTCATTCAAAGTGTAGAAATGTTTTCACTGGAAACTGATGAATGATGTTTTTGACTTCTAAACACATTAAATTATACAAAGACTAAGACATCATTTATATTAGATCTTGTGTAGAATGTTTTGTGATTTTCTTTTCACAAAAAAAAAAAAAAACTCAGTTCAGGACGCCAATAAACACATGCTGAAAGATAAAGATTCTGATGAATCCAGTATGGTTTGAAACGCTGGATCCAGTGAAGAAAACTTCACGTTCCTGAGCTCATGTTAAGACGGATGCCCTGTTAAAGAACATGTGTGTGTGTGTGTGTTACTGTATACAGCCACATATCATGAGCCGGAGGTGTCAGATGTAAGATGTCACGCCGTAGACTCAGAGCCCAATTACAGGGAGGATTAGGATGGGGCTCAGTGACCCTCGCAGGAATTCACAGGGATGCTCTGTGTTCACTGTCAAACTCTGGGTCGCACCCTGCCTTTAAGTACTTTCACCTGCTAATTAAGCCGTCCAAACTCCAGTCATGGGGAAACGTGTGCGGCCAGACGATCTTCCAGAGAAAAATAGTCGGTTCACAACTCAAGATGTCCTAATGTAAATATTTGAGCTGGCTTGTATACTGGAGCGAGCTTGACTACTCGTGGCAGAGGGACCGGACCGATTCTGGTGCCATTAGCAAGTTTAAGCCATTTGCTTTGCTTGAACTCCAGCTGAAGTGCTTGAAGACGTGAGGCCGCACGACCGTGGGTCTCTAAGGAGTTTCATCACAGTTTCATCTCAGATGGTTCTTCTAGAATACATTTGTGCTGTTGTTTTACACTCTTAAATATAAAGGTGCTTCACCATGCCATAGAAGAACCTTTTTGTCTAAAGGGTTCCATAAAGAACCTTTAACATCTGAAGAACCTTTCTGTTTCCCAAAAGGTTCTTTGTGGCGAAAGAAGGTTCTTCAGATTATAAAAAGGTAAGAAAGAGATGGTTCTTTAAAGAACCTTTGACTGAATGGTTCGTTGTAGAACCAATGGCATCGCTTGAAGAACCTTTTGAAGCACCTTTATTTTTAAGAGTGTAGGTCTTTAAATCTCAATCTTGCAATCATGACACATATTAGTGTTTCTTGTATATCTGTCTATAACTCTTTATTTTTCTCACCATACCAAATCTATTTCTCACAATGTGACTTATCTCACAATTACAATTTTTTACCTCACAATTTAACTTTATATCTCGCAATGTGACCTTAAATCTTGCAAAGTGACTTAATTGCGACTTCATGTGAGAAATAATCGCAATTACGGCTTTAAACCTCACAATTTGACTAAATCGCTCAAAACTACTTTGTTTCTTGTAACTGTGGCTTTATATTTCTTTATGGCTCTGCGTCTTTTTGTATTTATCACATTCCCAACATCTATATCTCACAATAGCCGGGTTTCCATCCAAAGTTGCGAATTTAACTTGTGCGCAAAATTGGAATAGCCTATCGCATGAAACATTTGCGAACAAGCACTGTTTCCATCCAACGAGTCAGAGAGAACAAAATCATCACTTCCTGATAAACTGGCACTAAATATCACTAAGAAAAGTAAGAGAAGCCACTGAATATAATAATTCTCAAATATAATAAATTACTTGCGCTTTAAGTGAGCAGACAAAACACAATAAATGCGGTCTTGCTTTCGGAGGTGAATGTCAGCTGTTTGGGAACGCAGTTGTGGTAGACCGTTCTGGGAGGCAGTTATACAGAAGTACTTTGATGACAGACTTTGCTCGGGCACTTCAGAATGACCATGACAACATTTCAGATGCTGTGCAATTAAATCGGTCCGCTGGTTAGTCAGGTTATGCTGTCCCATAGTGCAAAGTCACATGACTTTTTTTAATGCTAATGCGGGATTTATTTGCAAAATGCATTTTCATCTTCCATTATTCGCATTAACCCTTTTTCGCACAAGTCAAAAACCACCTCAAGCGAGTGTAAAAACTTTTTTGCGAATTAAGGGATTTCTTTTCTAAAATTGGCGTTTCCATCTGCATGTGTAGGTCATTGCAATTTAGAATTAGAAAAGTGTTTGTTTCTTTTTCATTTACATTACATGAAGATTTACATGAAGTTACATTACTCGTTTCTCATGCGATACTTCAAAATGCGCATTAAAATAGGGTGATGGAAACATAGCTAATGTGTTTTTATATCTTAACTTTTAACTTTTAGTGTTTTTATATCATAACTTTTTTTTTTTTGCAATTGTAAAGAATTCTTGCAATAGGGACTTTATGCCTCAAATTTTGACTATATACTGTATATCACAATGTGACCTTAAATCTCACAAAGCGGATTTTTCTTTTAATTGCGACCTTATTTCTCACAATTGAGGTCTACTGAGATCCATTAAAACTCTGTTTCTTGTGATTGAGACTTTATTTTTCTCTATATCTTTTTATTTTCGTAGTTGTGAAGAATTTTCACAATAGTGATTTTATACCAATTTTTCTTTATATCTCACAAAGCGAGGCTCTTTTAATTGAAAGTCACAATGTGACGTTAAATCTTGCGGTGACTTACTTGTAACTGCCATTTTGTCTTGCAATTACAATGCTGTTTCATGTAATTTTGACTTCATATCTCTCCATAACTTTATGCAACTTTATGCAAATGTGAATACTTTTCTTTTATACCTTACAATTTCACTTTTTATTTCACAAAATGACTTTATAAGCAACTTTCTTTTAAATATGACTTTATTTCTCACAATTGCAACTTTATTTTCGCAAATGTCAAGAATTCTCGCAATAGTGATTTTATACTATACAATTATGACTTTAAACCTCACAATGTGACTTCACAAATTAACTTTTTTTCTTGTTGCAGCTTTATATTTTAAAATGTAACTTTATATCTTGCAATTATGACTGTTTCTTATATATCTCTCTTTCTGTCAGAACCACTATCGTCAAAGATACCCCAGGGTAAACAGAACAGAACCCCACATAAATGTATTGCAGATATCGTTAAAGTTCAATAATGTTATGTACACATTTTAGAATTAGTCTGATTCAAAGGATAATCAGAAGGCTGAATCCTGACTGACAGAGGAGGAGCTGGGGATGGAGGAGGGTAATTAGCTATTGAGCAATGTGAAAACTGCTGATAATACTGAGAGACCTTATATATGAATGCTTAGATAGGTGTCTCATCCCTATGGGTAGACGTGGATCAGCTGAGAGTCAGCTGATGCGAGCTTGGCTAACGTGACCTGCCGGAACTAACGCTACGCTAGATATACCTCTATATCTGACCTCTGTTTGTATTTCTCACAAACCTCAAGCGAGTGTAAAAACTTTTTTGCGAATTAAGGGATTTCTTTTCTAAAATTGGCGTTTCCATCTGCATGTGTAGGTCATTGCAATTTAGAATTAGAAAAGTGTTTGTTTCTTTTTCATTTACATTACATGAAGATTTACATGAAGTTACATTACTCGTTTCTCATGCGATACTTCAAAATGCGCATTAAAATAGGGTGATGGAAACATAGCTAATGTGTTTTTATATCTTAACTTTTAACTTTTAGTGTTTTTATATCATAACTTTTTTTTTTTTGCAATTGTAAAGAATTCTTGCAATAGGGACTTTATGCCTCAAATTTTGACTATATACTGTATATCACAATGTGACCTTAAATCTCACAAAGCGGATTTTTCTTTTAATTGCGACCTTATTTCTCACAATTGAGGTCTACTGAGATCCATTAAAACTGGAACTAACGCTACGCTAGATATACCTCTATATCTGACCTCTGTTTGTATTTCTCACAATTCCAACACTATATCTCACAATGTGACTTTTTTTGCAGTGGTGAAGATTTCTCGCAGTAGTAATTTTATATCTCGCAATGTGACTATGAATCTCACAAAGCAACTTTCTTTTAATTGACTTAATATTTCACAATTGTGACTATTTTTCACAATTCCGGCTTTATATCTCACAAGATGACTAAATCTCGCAGAGCAACGTTGTTTATAGTTATTGTGATTCTGTTTCTCTTTATATTTCTCACAATGTGACTTTAAATCATGCAAACTTGACTTTATGTGAGAAACTCTCTGAAGAGATCTTATTGAGTTTGTGATGTTGTGACGACACGCGGTCATCAGTCAGATTAGCAGCAGATGAATGCATTACACAGAAAGTAAGGGGAACAAATGGGCACTGCCAGGAAAGCCCTGCGGCTCAACATCTATTTTTAATTCCATATTTGTACACTTTTGATTAAATTGATTTGAAAGGCCTGCTCAAACCCCACAACGGCACATCACACGATCCTAGATGTCCCTACAGCTAATTGCACGAAAGCCTGTCCAAGAGCAGAGCTTCAGTGCCAGCACTAGTTTAATGCAGGCCGGAGACACAGCGAAGCCCTGACCAATGTTTTGACAGCCTGTAGGAGCCGGAGGAAGGGCTGCTTGTTTTCCGAGTGGAGAATCCAACACTACAGATAAGATAACGTGTATCGACTGAGTGATTGGCAACACGTTACCACACTTAACAGATCATATTGGAATCAAGTTATTAAAGTCTCCCACACTTCAAATGAGGATCATTCTGCTACTAATTACGACCACATGTTAATTTGAGATTGCACAGGGTTTGTTTGTGCCTATGTGTGTGTGTGTGTGTGTGTGTGTGTGTGTGTGTGTGTGTGTGTGTGTGTGTGTGTGTGTGTGTGTGTGTGTGTGAGTGTGTGAGTGT
>NW_015505748.1:365953-383289 GCF_001515645.1 Sinocyclocheilus grahami
GACCTTATATATGAATGCTTAGATAGGTGTCTCATCCCTATGGGTAGACGTGGATCAGCTGAGAGTCAGCTGATGCGAGCTTGGCTAACGTGACCTGCCGGAACTAACGCTACGCTAGATATACCTCTATATCTGACCTCTGTTTGTATTTCTCACAATTCCAACACTATATCTCACAATGTGACTTTTTTTGCAGTGGTGAAGATTTCTCGCAGTAGTAATTTTATATCTCGCAATGTGACTATGAATCTCACAAAGCAACTTTCTTTTAATTGACTTAATATTTCACAATTGTGACTATTTTTCACAATTCCGGCTTTATATCTCACAAGATGACTAAATCTCGCAGAGCAACGTTGTTTATAGTTATTGTGATTCTGTTTCTCTTTATATTTCTCACAATGTGACTTTAAATCATGCAAACTTGACTTTATGTGAGAAACTCTCTGAAGAGATCTTATTGAGTTTGTGATGTTGTGACGACACGCGGTCATCAGTCAGATTAGCAGCAGATGAATGCATTACACAGAAAGTAAGGGGAACAAATGGGCACTGCCAGGAAAGCCCTGCGGCTCAACATCTATTTTTAATTCCATATTTGTACACTTTTGATTAAATTGATTTGAAAGGCCTGCTCAAACCCCACAACGGCACATCACACGATCCTAGATGTCCCTACAGCTAATTGCACGAAAGCCTGTCCAAGAGCAGAGCTTCAGTGCCAGCACTAGTTTAATGCAGGCCGGAGACACAGCGAAGCCCTGACCAATGTTTTGACAGCCTGTAGGAGCCGGAGGAAGGGCTGCTTGTTTTCCGAGTGGAGAATCCAACACTACAGATAAGATAACGTGTATCGACTGAGTGATTGGCAACACGTTACCACACTTAACAGATCATATTGGAATCAAGTTATTAAAGTCTCCCACACTTCAAATGAGGATCATTCTGCTATTCTTCTGGACCACATGTTAATTTGAGATTGCACAGGGTTTGTTTGTGCCTATGTGTGTGTGTGTGTGTGTGTGTGTGTGTGTGTGAGTGTGAGAGCTGAAGGAGGTGGGACTCAGTCGAGCCTCCTCAGCTTTAAGACCCTCCCAGCAGCGCTGCATATCAGTTTCTCTCTCATGGAGCAAAGAATCAGTTCTGCATGGGACCAAAGCGCTTGAGCGCGTGAATGCATGCGGATAGTGTGTGCTATGAGAGGCTGAAGCGACGCACTTGATGCTTTGACACTGGAACACAATGACTCTACTGGGATCTGAACATTCCATTCTGATTCGCAGCAAGTTTAAATCAGGTGAGATCTTTGTTTCACTTCCAAAAGAAATGCTTTTAGGAAACTTATTAGGAGGCGTTGATTATTTACCAATGCATGATGAGTTCTTACAATTCACAAAATGTTTGTAAGTATGTTACATACACTTTACTCTGGAATATGAATCTTTTTTTGTTTTGTACTTGTTGGTCGTTTCATACACTTTTAGCCTCACTGCTTCCAAAAGCCTCAAGTGATTTGATACAGGGGTCAAAGGTCATCAGGTACCACTTAACCTGTGCAAAAACACGATTTTCTTAGTATTTTCGTCTTGTTGTCCAGTACAATTATCTAAACATTCTTAGATACATTTCTTTAAGATATTAACAAATTCATCCAAATTAAATGAGTTTATGCCTAAAATAAGAAGAAAAAAGAAATGTCAGTGGGATCAGAAAAAAAAAATTCTTGTTCCAAGCATAAATTCACTTCATTTTGAAATTTGTCAGTCATTTTTAGTTTTCAAGTAAATATATCTTCATTTTAAGAATGTTTAGATATTTGTAATACAAAAAAAATAATTCAGTGTAAACATAAACTCTTACATCTGGCTTTTTAATTACTTCACACTTGTATTGTTTACTACTATCCACTCTTTGTGTTTCTTTCGAATTCTTTCTCTATGTCTCTGTTCATCTACTGAAGACGTTAAGTGTAACATGTACATGAACTGTGAACAATGCTGCCACCTTTCTGATGAAAGTGTTACTGAATAACCACAATGTCAGAGTCTCTGAATATCTTCTTTGCTTCTGTCGGCCAACCATCAAGATTTATGGCCCAGCAGACAAACTCTACCTTAGCTTTCCTCTCGAATGCTACGTTGGATTTCATAGCAGCGCTTGGGTTTGGCACAATAATGGCTTACTGCTCAAAATTACAGACAAAATTGAGCTCTTCCTTCAGCGAAGGGAAATGAGCTCTATGCTCAAGGGAAGTGGAGATGTAAGGCTGTTCCACACAGTGGCATGATGGGAAAACTTAAACATTGGCGTGTTGTGAACAGCACACATTAGCGCTCTGATGCAGCACAGATGTGAGGTTTGTGGCTGTGTGTGTTGGCTGTTCAGCGAGCGAGTGTGTGTATGTGTGAGTGTGTGTGTGTGATTGAGCTGTTCTGATAGGAATCATACCGTATGTTCCCTGTGGACGTGTTTGGCTCATTGAGGTTCTTCAACAGGACATGGGCGGCCATGAGATTACATAACCCTTTTAAATGCTTTCTATACTCATGCATCTGAGGTCAAGATCTGAAATGTTGTCACTGGGCTTTTAAAGAGGATTACAGACACGTTTAACTTGTTAAAGCTCACAGGCAACTAAAGGCTGTTAATGTTTTTGGGTGACAATAGATGTTTTTATTAACATGCACATAGTAAGAGTTTTTAATAACCTGCCCAAAGTGTGCTGTGGTGGTGTTTAGTCCAAAGAAAATACCTGGCTGTTATAGTAAATGATAGGTAAAACTCTATTGTCTTTTCTTCGGATGTTCTATAGAGATAAAATTGCCATATTTGTACAATTTATATGTGAAAACATTTAAATATGAATGTAAATGCTACCTGGTTACAGTGATGTAAATGAAAAAAAAACACTTAAAGGATTGCTTTTGAAAATTCTAAATTGCAATGAACTACACATGCGGATGGAAAATTGCAAATAATTAAGAAATCTGGGCAATAATTGGTTGATTTCCTCATGCTAGAAAGGATCTGAACAATGACTTTGATCAATGCTGCCATTTCAAGGTGTTTAGTAAAAAATATAGGTAAAAGCCCTTAGTCTTTCTATAGAGATATGTCAGATTTAAATCATCTAAATGATAGAAATGCACTTAAAAGTTACATTATGAGTTGCACAGTGCATTCATATGACAAATAAACCTGTACATTAATGGGTTAATTTCCTAAAATGAAAAAGGGTCTGAACAATGACTTTGATAAATAGTTTGACGAGCCATTGGCATGAAAACAGAACATGCCAGGCAGAACTTAAAGAGCCATCGCTGGTTCCTGTTTGCTCTGTGTTTGTGCATGCATGAAAACACAAAAGCGTTTGTCCTCGAATCTCCCAACATACCTTACAATCCTTCCTCATTCACAGAAAATGAACATCATGACCTTCACAACTATTTAATATTTACACTCTTAAAAATGGGGGTTTGCCATAGAAGAACCATTTTTGTTCCAAAAAGAACCTTTCCGTGAACTGTTCTTAAAGGAAGAACCATTTTTGTTTCTAAAGAACAATTTCCACTAAAAAGAACGTTTTATAGAATGGAAAGGTTCCACACTCTTAAAAATAAAGGTTCCTAAAGAGGTCAGTTCTTAAAAGAACCATTTTTGTTTCCTAGTGTCAAAATATTGTAAATAAATAACTTTTTTCACTATAAAGAACCTTTACTGGCTCCATGGATGTTAAAGGTTCTTCAAGGAACCACAGATGCCAATGAAGAACCTTTATTTTTAGTGTATGTAAAGTGCTTGATGTCTGAACTCTAAGTTCTGCTTGAGACGCGTCACCATGTGCCTCAGAGTCTGTCTGAATGTGCATGTGTCACGGCTGCCTGTGTCATGTCAAGATTACAGCCTTGCTATTTACAGGCAATGCAGTTAACGTCAAAGTTCAGGGCATTTGTCATGCAGCTCATGACATTTGAGTTTAATAGACTTACACAACCCAAACAAGACAAAGTGTGTACGCTAATTTGTACTAGAGTTTAAATGGGGATATTCTAGCATAGCATGTGTATTGTGCAATTGCATTATTAATACGTAATTGTTGTCATTAGGGCAAATTATACAGGGTACAAGTTGTTTTTGCAGGTATGTGCCTTGAAGACAACGGCTGCAGCTATTTTTGTGCTATTGAGTCAGATCATCTGGTTTTGATTGTGGAGGGTTATGTGATCCAGTTTGTCTGCAAAGCTGTGATAATTCTTATTGAGGGCAATCACTGAGGGCAATCATGGGTCTGGTGCTTTCGTTTGCCCTGCTAAAATGTGTCACGTTGCCAGAAGACATTTTTCCACTTTGGGCTTTTATGAACTCACCTGTTTCTGGAGAGCAAACGTGAGGTCCAGTGACGGTTCTTATAGCGAACAAACAGCATTAAAAGTTTGATCTAGATTGGTCCAGATTGAGGTTCCTTCCATCCGCCAAAAGCAGACTGGCACTGCTTGTCTCAGTTCATATCAGCGATCATGCGAGAGCTGGCAGTATTATTTGTGCGTGCGAGGTTGTGTCGGTGTGCCAGAGCTCGACATCATTAGATTTCTCTTGTTTGTCCACATACTTGCAGTGCATGACAGTTGCTGGCACTGGACACAGAAGCGCAGGTTGTGTGACCTAAACAAAAGCAGATGTATGCAGATAGCTGATGCATGATCTCAGCGCTTCGAACCCGCAGCCATCAGTCAGTCAATTATGCAGCTGGTTGATTGCTTGCGATGATAAATGGAAGAACGAATGGACAATCAAATTAACTTTGACAAGTACAAGAACTGTTGCATGTCCACACGTTAACCAGTGTTCGTGTTGCGGGAAATGTGTTTCAACAATATCTCGCAAGCAAGAATGCTATTTTTCTGTAATTGTGAGTGATATTGCTGTTATACAGTTCAGTAAACATCACTGAGTAACTTACATTTTTAGACACAATATTCCCATTTACTTTTATGTTTATTTTTCCTCCGCCAATGAAAATAGTTCCAGATGAGGCGAAAATACAATCAACACACACAATCATTGAATGAATTGCTTGAGTGAGTGATTCAATGACTCTCTCATAAAGACAGTTACTTGATTTGTTCCTGAATAATTGAGTGTTTTGAACAAATCGCTTTGGTGAATGACTCATTAATTCACTCATAAAGATGATTACTTGTTTCTTAATTAATCAGTGCTTTAGAATTGAATGATTCAATGACTTACTCATAAAGAAACTTAAGGCCTGTTTACATCAAGGACGATAACGATATAGCTCTAAAAATTGTTCTCAATATTAAAGAATAGCAGAGTCCACACCACAGCTGTAATGATAAAGGTACAAAGTAACAACATCGTTGGAATCAGTGTTTTGAACAAATCGCTTGAGTGAATAATTCAATGATTGCTTATAAAGACAATCACTTGTTTCGTTCCTGAATGAATCAGTGTTTTGAACAAATCACTTGAGTGAATGATTCAGAGACTTGCTCATAAAGACAGTTATGCCTTGTCCAAATACCCACATTTGCAGTCTTTGCACTTGACCAGTTGACTACGTATATGACGTATTTCCTGTATTTGGCCCAAGTGTTCAAGTGAGGATGAAGACCACAAGTGTGTGTCAAACTTTTCATTACCTGATGGGACCAGCCCGATCTCACGGCAATTCATACATATTTTACGAGGTGGCTAATTCGTACGAATTTGTGCAACCTCACTCGTACAAATTCATACGATTTGTGCTAAACCGTACGTATTTTACGAGTTACACAATTCATATGAATTCGTATAAATTACCTACACCTAACCTCGCCCCTAAACCTACCCATCACTGGGGTCTAGAAAAATCGTACAAAATCGTACGAGTGAGGTCGTACGAATTTGTACGAATTAGCCACCTCGTAAAATACATACGAATTGGGCGTGAGATAGTGTTGGATGGGACACACTAATAGTGTTGTAAAAATGCAAGTGTTTACAGAGATTTATTTGATTTCATGACACAATTTAATTTGTGGTGCTTAAGTGATAAAAATAAGTTGCAATCGTTGTACAAAATAAATATCACCACCACTCATCTAAAACGTGCAACACTTTGTTTTTCCGCGAATAGCGCTCTAGAGTGTGGATTTTGTGAGTGAGTGATTCAACAACTCTTTCCTAAATGAATCAATGTTTTGAACAAATCAGTTCGTAGAAAGAGCGACTGAAACATTCTCAACACTAATGCTTCTACTAACATCTGTCTGGAGCGTGCAAACTCATTCAGAGTGATACAAACAACCGAATGTCCCATTGCTGTTGAACTAAATGTCTGGTCAAACGAAATTTATAAAGACGCAAAGCCATTTTTTTTCCACTTATTCTTCTTAGTCTTACATACAGTAGATTATACACAGACGTAATACATGGACACTCGTGCAGTGGCAGGGTAGATTGCTGTGATGAGAGACACACCACCCAAAACAAAGACAAAAATGAAGCAACAGACCCACAAATATTTCTTAAAACAGGATGTAGGTCTATGATAAACACAGCTCCTGGCTTTAAACAAATCTTCCTTCAGTGTGTGGTCCTCCTGAAGTCTGAGAGGAGGGAGGCGCTCATAAACGTAAGAGGTGGCCCGTTAAAGTGTGTGTGTGTGTGTGTGTGTGTGTGTGTGTGTGTTTACCTGTCATCCCGCGCGCGGTCACTCAGGCCTGTGTCCGCTCGCTGCTGGTGGTCCTCGCGCTCCAGAGACGACACGAGGGCCGTTAGTGAAAGTGTGTGTGTGTGTGTGTGTGTGTGTGTGTGTGTGTGTGTGTGTGTGTGTGTGTGTGTGTGTGTGTGTGTGTGTGTGTGTGTGTGTGTGCAGCATCTGCCCGTCCGTACGGGATGATGTGTTCCTTCTCCGGACACAGATTTCTGTCTGATTTGTCCAGCTTCACTCATGATGAGTCATTATCTGTTTCCTCCTCCACCCACAGTCCTGCAGCTGAGACTCCAGCAGAGGAGGACGCGAGAGCAGCTCGCTGACCAGGGCATCATGCCTCGTGAGTAACACCAGCACTCCTCTGACTACATCACACTGCATTATGGGTACCTGACAAATGAGCGAACCGCTTTCATGGCACCGTAAGATCTGCACTACAGTCACACACTCACACCTGTTAACATTTACATAGAAGAGCCCCATTCACACAGCTGGATCTGGCACACATGCACACCGGGCACAGAACGCTCTCAGAGTTTATCTGCCCATGAGAGGAACGATAATAAACAGATGATCAGGCAAAGCAGCTTCGCTTTATAACCTGAAAATGAGATCGAGGACATTCTGCATGCTTCAGTTTCAAGTTTTTTTGTTTGTTTGTTTTTAAGCGATAACATACAAGTGTGACCATAGTAAAATGAATAAATAAATAAAAATGTACTTTTTGTATTGATGTTCAGTTCATATGGTTTTCAGCAAATTCGATACCATTTTTAATTTTTTCGTTCATATTTTTTTAAGTATTTGTTTGTTTGGGTTTTATTTATTTATGCATGCATGCATGCATTTATGCTTTTTACAGCCTGAACAACATTTGTTTTACATTAAAAGGTGCTTGACTCCATGACATAATTTCCTGTGTGTTTTATTTTTATTTTTATGGAAAACTACTTACTTTTTAGGAATTTAATTATTTAATCGTCCTCTTTCATCATCATGATTTCAAAATATAGAAATTAATTTAATTCAGACATCACAGAAGAGCGGCTTTCAGGTCAATTTATGTATGAAGTGCATTTATGAATTCTTTTTGAATAAAGGACCATTGAGCATATATTTTTAAAGATGATTCATAGCTAAACACACAAAGATATTAAAGAAAACAGCTTCTAAAATATACCGCAGCCTTACCGGTGTACCGTTTTCATAGATATACCAGTATCTCTATTCAAATACAGTCATAACTGTATATTTTGCTTGCCATTAGGTGTTTGAATTGAACTGTTGACCGGTCTGTTGATGTAATTCAGCCGCTGGAGTCTGGGTTTCAGCAGGTCTGCTGGAGATAAACCACAGATCTGTGACTGAGTCTGAGCTCCTAAAAAAAACTTTCAATGGCTGTTTATCTTTTTACAGCAGACAACAGGTCGGCAAACTCAGATAAACCGCTTTTAAATAGGTGCTGATCTACATGCATGCAGTTATAGAAAAAGTGTTTCGAAAATGCATGTTTTCTTTGCTTTTTACTGCCTGCTCGTGTCATGTTTTATTCCGTGTGACTTATGACAATTGTTCTAGTGTTTGTTTTATTAACGTATGGCAGTATTTCGTGAGGAGTACGTCCAGCAGAAAGCAGAAGATCTAATGCTAAGAGCTAGAGCTCTCTCATAAATCAGAATGCACCTTACATTTCAAAGGCTGGAATTATGCAATTGGTTGCATTCTTCAGAGGAGGCGATATTTCAATCTCCGCTGTGGTTTTGCACGTATGCAGTGTGTGTACATTTCTCTGAGCACATCTGCTCTTCATTAGACGGTCAGGCGTGTGTCTGAGGAGCCGCCGCTCCTTTTTCTTCTTTGACTTCTGTAGTAATGTAATGATACTGTATGTGTGTGCAACCTTTTCAAGAACCATTGAAACAAAAAGTAATCGATTTTAGACTGACAGAGACAGAAAGTAAAGCCTATGAGCTCAAAAAGCGAAAGAAGTCATTTTAAAGACAAAAACAGCATTTTAAATTAAATATGCATTAAATAATATATATTGTAATGCATGTAGATAAAATATTATTCAGTGCATACATGCCATGGTCTGCATTCAACAATTTAAATCATGGAATTATTAATATTTTTTGTTTGTTTGTTTGTTTAGACCAGGGGTGCCCAAACTCGGTTCTGGTGGGCCGGTGTCCTGCAGAGTTTAGCTCCAACTTGCCTCAACACACCTGCTACAAAGTTTCTAGTATGCCTATAAGAGCTTGATTAGCTGGTTCAGGTGTGTTTAATTGGGGTTGGAGCTAAACTCTGCAGGACACCGGCCCTCCAGGACCGAGCTTGGGCACCCCTTGTTTAGACAGAATTTTCTTTTTCGGGTGAACTACGCCTTTAGGTTACATTTACTTGAGTTTGCAAAATTGCACAATATATTAAGAATTGTTTTCAGAGAATATGTCAGATTAAATTTAAATAGAATGGATGGTATGTTTCACCCCTTGTTTAGACAGAATTTTCTTTTTCGGGTGAACTACGCCTTTAGGTTACATTTACTTGAGATGCAAAATTGCACAATATATTAAGAATTGTTTTCAGAGAATATGTCAGATTAAATTTAAATAGAATGGATGGTATGTTTCATTTCTTATTGCCTTTAAAAAATACATTTTAAAAACAAAGAAACCTAAATCCAATAAAAATACATTTATGCTTAAAAAATTCCCAAGAGTCTTTAGTTAATGAATTTAATTCTATCAAATGAAAATATAATAAT
The DNA here is from genome assembly GCF_001515645.1 of Sinocyclocheilus grahami. Classification (NCBI taxonomy): domain Eukaryota; kingdom Metazoa; phylum Chordata; class Actinopteri; order Cypriniformes; family Cyprinidae; genus Sinocyclocheilus; species Sinocyclocheilus grahami. Next base: position 375,436 of record NW_015505748.1, read on the forward strand.
TGAATATTAATTAAAATAAAAAAATAATATTAATATTAAATATTAGATTGATATAAAGATGATAAAGATTTAATGTAAAAAAAAAAAAAATCAGATTTTTTTTTGCAGTGGATGTCTGACACAGAACAGATTAATGTGATGAATAGCATGCAGAAAGAGTGATGGATTGCGAAATGTTTTGTAAAAATGATATTTTGCATATGTGTCTTGTATACCTTTTTGTGTGCTTTTATTTTGAAATGGTTAAGATGTTCTTGTGTTGTCTGGATCATTTGTAGTCGGTTAATGTTGTAATCTTTGGTTTGTCTAAGTTTCTTAGTCTTTTTCTTGTTCCATGTGATCTAGATTCTAGTATGCAATGAACGGCTGCAGTGAGATCTTGAGACACACCTGAGCAGAACTTCTGTAGAAAACCCTATAAATGTTTCCAATAACATAACAATAAGTCAGCCGTGTGTTGAATATCAATGTCAGACCTCAGATTACCCAACAGCTGTGCTGATCAACAACAAAATAATCATACATTTCTACCTATTTTGAAGAAAACACGAGTGATGCTCATCTGTGTCAAAACTTATAATGCTAGTGTGTTGTGGTGATATTTTGGAATGTTTGTGATTTAGTTTCACTCAGAATACAACTGCAAGCAGCACTAAAATAAAAGCAGAAACCAGTGCGTCTGTATCAGTCAGACGTTTGATTCAGGACTATAATTCAGCTCTAGCAGAGAAACACGGGCCAGATCAGATGCTGGCAGAGATGATTTATGTAAGATTCATTGACAGTGTGTTCACAGATAAACCATCACATTTACTCCGTTTCTCATTTGTTTTTCCAGCCTTGAAGAGTCCGGCTGCGTTCCACGAACAGAGGAAAAGTCTTGAGCGATCCAAGGTTAGAAGAACCAAACAACGATATAGCAAAGAATCATGCAGCACACACCATCAACAGCTCCCTGCCGCACCAGAAATCATTTTGACTGAGAAATGATTACAAATAGCATCATTTTCTGACATCAATACTAGTTCATTGTCTAGTCTTGCTCAAATCAAGTCATTTATTTGGACTTTATAAACTACAGATCAAAGCAGGATAACAGAAACAATAATGAAAAAATTAAACTATATTTAATTTCAGATGTAAAGCAGCTTTACAGAAGACAATTGAGTTAATATTCAGATCAATTCAGTTCAAATGAACCCTCTGGTGTTGTTCAGTCATTTTCTTTTTTATTGGAATGGTATGCAACTCAGCCAAGATTTTGGCATTTGCTATGTGAACAAAAAACATTTTCAGGTCTATGCTCAAAAAGTGGCTTACAGGATCATAACTATTCCATAAATATGATTTAGTGCCATTAAATCCCTTAAAAATACAAACAAAGAAAATACAGTAGATAAAAACATTATCATGCTATAAAATAGTACATTACTTTAATACAAATCTGTCATTTCTGACCGCCACGCAGACAACACCAGAGGGTTAGTGTAAACGATGCAAAGTTCATCAGTAATGAAACTAATTTGATTAATAAAAACATTATCATGCTATAAAATAGTACATTACTTTAATACAAATCTGTCAACACCAGAGGGTTAGTGTAAACGATGCAAAGTTCATCAGTAATGAAACTAATTTGATTCAGAATGATTGTGAAAGTGTGCGAAAATCCAACTCATTATATTTAATGTTTTATAATATTTGGCGTTGCAGACTGGAGATTATTTAAAACACAAAATCAGAAGTCGACCAGAGAAATCAGAGCTTGTCAACATGCGTATTCTACAAGGTAAGAGCTTTAAAAAATAGTACACTGAATAAAACACTTATGCCGAAACAATTTTGCCTTTTTTAGTTTTCACAAATAATTACAAAGAAATAACAAGTAAGACACTGAATTGAATAGTATTTTCCTGTAAAACATGCTCCAATAATGTTTGTTTCATTTACGGCTTTAAAACATATTTTTTACCGTGTACATAAACACAGAATGATTCAGAGAACGTTATAACATTAATTTGATTGCATGCTGTGAGCGTATCGTGTTGTCAGCTGCACGGCTTGTGACATGATAACTGCTTATTCTCAGCACTGCATCATGTGTGTGTTTGACTGAAGAGCTGCTGTGCTGGATTAATAGTGTGTTTACTGCAGAACCCGCCGCCGAAGGTCCCGCACACGACTCACAGACCAAACTAAAGCGAGCCAGACTGGCCGACAACCTGAATGAGAGAATCGCTCTCAGACCTGGCCCGCTGGAGCTGGTGGAGAAGAACATCATTCCTGTCCATTCCACTGTTAAAGAAGCAGCTATGAAAGGTATCGGAGCAAAGCACAGTTTTTTTTACACTACAAGTTCTTCCTCCAGTATTTGTGTCTTGTTTTCCAGTACAAACATCTAATCATTCTTAAAGGTAGAGTTCACCCAAAAATTTTTATTCTCTCATTATTTATTAGACAGAATTTTGTGTGTATGTTCCTGTATGAACTTTTTTTCTGTTGAACACAAAAGATGAGATTTTGAAGAATGTGGGTAATAAAACTGTTGATGGTAGCCATTCACCTCTGTAGTTTGAGGGGGGGGGGGATTGGAACCAAACAGTTGACTTTAGCCATTAACTTCCATAGTATGGAAGAAAAAAAAATGATATGGAACCAAACAGTTGACGGTAGCCATTGACTTCCATAATATGGGGGGGAAAAAAAGAAATTCTATGGATCCAAAAAGTTGATGGTAGCCATTGACTTCCATAGTATGGAAGAAAAAAAAAATTATATGGAACCAAACAGTCGACGGTAGCCATTGACTTCCATAATATGGGGGGGGAAAAAAAGAAATTCTATGGATCCAAAAAGTTGATGGTAGCCATTGACTTCCATAGTATGGAAGAAAAAAAAAGAAATTCTATGGATCCAAACAGTTGATGGTAGCCATTGACTTCCATAGTATGGAAGAAGAAAAAAATTATATGGAACCAAACAGTCGACAGTAGCCATTGACTTCCATAATATGGAAAAAAATATGGAACCAAACAGTTGACAGTAGCCATTGACTTCCATAGTATGGAAGAAAAAAAAAGAAATTCTATGGAGCCAAACAGTTGATGGTAGCCATTCACTTCCATAGTATGGAAGAAAAAAACATTTATATGGAACCAAACAGTCGACGGTAACCATTGACTTCCATAGTATGGAAGAAAAAAAAAGAAATGATATGGAACCAAACAGTCGATGGTAGCCATTGACTTCCATAGTATGGAAGAAAAAAAAAAGAAAGTATATGGAACCAAACAGCTGACGGTAGCCATTGACCTCCATAGTATGGGAGAAAAAAATAAATTATATGAAACCAAACAGTCGACGGTAGCCATTGACTTCCATAGTATGGAAGGGGGAAAAAATTTATTATATGGAACCAAACAGTTGACGGTAGCCATTGACTTCCATAGTATGGAAGGGGGGAAAAATGTATTATATGGAACCAAACAGTTGACGGTAGCCATTGACTTCCATAGTATGGAAGGGGGGAAAAATGTATTATATGGAACCAAACAGTTGACGGTAGCCATTGACTTCCATAGTATGGAAGAAAAGAAAAAAAGAAATTATATGGAAGCAAACAGTCGACGGTAGCCATTGACTTCCATAGTATAGAAGAAGAAGAAAAAAGAGAAATTATATGGAAGCAAACAGTCGACGGTAGCCATTGACTTCCATAGTATAGAAGAAGAAGAAAAAAGAGAAATTATATGGAACCAAACAGTCGACGGTAGCCATTGACTTCCATAATATGGGAAAAAAATATGGAACCAAACAGTTGACAGTAGCCATTGACTTCCATAGTATAGAAAAAATATGGAACCAAGCAGTTTTTAACTTCCAAAGTATGGAAAAAATAAAATAAAATAAAATATGGAACCAAACAGTTATTAACTTCCGTAGTATGAAAAAATTATGGAGCCAAACAGTTGACGGTAGCCCATTAACTTCCATTTAATGTGAAAAAAAAATATATGAAGGTCAATGGCTACCGTCAACTGTTTGGTTACCCATATTCTTCAAAATATCGTCTTTTGTGTTCAACAGAAGAAAGAAACTCATACATGTTTGGAACAACATGAGAGAGAATAAATAATGATAACATTTTCATTTTTGGGGTGAAATATGCCTTTAAATCAAGTTACATTTACAGTACTTGTGAAGCAGAATAAGATATGAAGTCTTAATTAAGTACAAATTAAGTGGGTTTTTGCTTAAAAAAAAATCTGTCAGTGGGGTTGGAAAAATAAACTTCATTCTTAAATAATAAAGTTAATATCTAAAAATATAGATATTAAAAATAAGTTTATCTAAAATAAACAATATCACAAAAACTATTGTGTGTGTGTGTGTGTGTAGTTGCATCACTAACTCCTTAATTTCTATCATGACTTTATGTTGCATCTTTTTTCATCTTCTTTGCATGAGTGAATTCCTCGCTAGTGATGTTGAGCGAGATTCCTCACAATCCTCCCAACCTTTTGCTCAACAAACACAGCTTGATTTAGGAGGCCGTGGGCTCTCGCTCACGGGCATTAACTCGCTCTGTGTTTACTATGTCATCCGACCGCAGTATGTTGTGCGCTCAGATCCAGTGTTTTCGGACATGCTGAAAGTAAACATGTCCATGTTTCCCCTGAAGCTGTGGCTGAATGTGTTGCATAAGCCGTGTGAGGCTGGGGACGATGGTTTATATTACCTCTGCTGGAGGAGCAGCGTGTTTTATTGAGACAAACAGCAGCTGTATTTAGATCCACCCTGTTCGCTGGAGATCAAATGAATGTCCCTCTCATTCTCTGTTTTGACTCGATGTGATTTATGCGGCTCCGTCGAACCACCTACAAAGGTGTTTGAGCAGACGTGACCGTCTGAGACGCCCTTCCCAGAATGCTCAGCTCACCATTAGGTCTGCTAGACTTCTGTCATGTCAAATTCAAATATATGATATATGTTGAACAAACACTTCTCTGCAATCTGCTGTGTTGTCACAGTCTCTTCTCAAATGTGCATGAGGTGCATTAGATGCATGCCTTCTGGCATGATGCCACTTTCCATTGGAGTCTTTTTTAAATTGCTTAGCTTACCCACTTAAAGTTGTAGTTGAGGCTCACTCGGTGAAACTATTCACTCATATATCGACTCTGCAAGCAAATTATCTGCTTTACACTCAGTTTGCAATTGTAAAACAAACTTTTTGCAAAATGTTAAACACAGTTCTCTACATAAGGCACATCATTCAAAACAAACAGCTCTAGTGTAGCTCTTGTACTAAAGTAAAAAGTACTGATTGATGAATGTTTATTTATTTTGCTATTTTATATACTCTATCCTTCTGCTAAAAAATATGTCATACACTGATCACTACTGATAATTATTCATAATTCAAGTCTGCAAACAAGTGAAAATAACAAAAAAAATACCATATATATATATATATATATGTAAAAATGAGGGGGGAAAGTGTGTAGGCAAATATAAATATAGCTACAATATAAAAGAAATAAAGAAATAAAGAAATGGCAAAATGGCATTGCACAGACGGGGCATTTTCTTTACAAACACTGTCTCAGATTATCTAAGAGTAAGTGGACAGTGAGGAGCTCACTGGACCTCATCCACACCACAACCATCCAACATCAACATGAGAAGGAAATAACTCACACGTGAGAGAGAGAGAGAGAGAGAGAGAGTATACCTGGTATTCTCTATATGGGGACCAAATGTTCCCACAAGATAGTAATACCAGTACATTTTGACCTTGTGGGGACAATTTTTGGTCCCCATGAGGAAAACAGTTTATAAGGTTGGGGTAAGGTTATAGAAAATACAGTTTGTGCAGTATAAAAACAATTACACCTATGGAATGAACCCGTAGAACATGAAAACATGAAACCTATGTGTGTGTGTGTGTGTGTGTGTGTGTGTGTGTGTGTGCCTGTGTGCCTAACTGAGAGAGTGCTTGTGCTGATTGAAACCAGTCCCTGCACTTCTGCTGCCAGCTCACATGGTCAGATATCACACACACACACACACTTACCTCTGGTGACCCCTCGTGTGACCTGTGCTCTATTAGGCTCCTGTCACTGCATCAAAAGTGTTCGACCCCTGTGCACATGACAAATGGTGAGACACGTTCAGCACTGGCACACGCATCGATGTTCTGGCACGCGCTTAACATACACACACACACACACACACACACACATCAGACACAAACAGACTTCACTGGAACATAGTTCGACTTATGGAAAGGTTTGGAGTTTGCAGAAAGAAGAAATTATTTCTACGTAATTCCATTTATTTAACCCTTAGTTTACTGTATCATGTTTGATATACAGACATTTCTAAGGCTCTAATGAGCAAAATTTGCTGTTAAAGCTGTTGCACACAATCTACTACACCCGTCTGATTCGTCTGATTGATAGTTTATAGTTTTTTTATCAATTAAAAGCTCTTTCAGTGTAATTGTACAAATGTCCACCTTCAGCTCGTGCTTCATGTGAATCAGAATAGAGAATGCTAGAATTAGAGGGTCAAATAAAGATGGAAGTTTTGAGGAGTTGTTTTACTATGAAAGTTTCCTCGGATTAAGAGTGGAATTCTGTTCTGCTTCATTGACTTTTTGAGTTTACACACCTGACCTTTCAGTCTTTACCAACCCCAAGCATTTGAAAAATAGCGTGTCTATATGAGGTCAGTAAGATAAAAAAAAAATTTAATTTATCAAGGATGCATTAAAGGGTTAGTTCACCCAAAAATGAAAATTCTGTCATTAATTACTCACCCTCGTGTTGTTCCAAACCCGCAAGACCTTCGTTCATCAAAAATCTACGTTCAACAACAACAACAAAAAATAACAATAACAAAATAACTACTTTGTTCCACATTTTCGTCTCTACAGCGTCACTTGTGGAATAAAGTAAATTTTATATTATAAAATAGAATAAAGTTATTTTTGTTTTCTTTGCGCAAAAAAGTATTCTCGTAGCTTCGTAACTTTACAGTTGAACCACTGATGTCACACGGACTACTCTGTCGATCATCTTGGTACTTTTCTGGACCTTGAACGTGGTAGTTACCTTGCTGTCTATGGGAGGGTCAGAGAGCCCTCAGATTTCATCAAAAATATCTTAAATTGTGTTCCGAAGATGAACGAAGGTCTTACGGGTTTGGAACAACACGAGGGTGAGTAATTAAAGACAGAATTTTCATTTTTGGACGAACTAACCCTTTAAATTGATCAAAAGTGACAGTAAAGACATTTATAAAGCATTAAGATTTCTATTTCAAATAAATTCTGTTATTTTGAACTTTCTATTCAGCAAAGAATCATGAAAAATAAAATATATGATGGTTTCCACAAACATGTTTGGCTGCACAACTGTTTTTAACGTAATAATAATATTGATTCTTGAGCAGCAAATCAGCATATTAGAATGATTTCTGAAGGATCATGTGACACTGAAGACTGGAGTAATGATGCTGAAAATACAGCTTTATAATCACAGGAATAAATTACATTTTAACATATATTCACATATAAAATTATTTTTACATTGTAATAATATTTCACAATTTTACTGTTTTTTTGATCAAATAAATGCAGCCTTGATGAGCAGAAGAGCCTCAAAATCTTACAGACCCCAAATGTTTGAACAGAAGTATACAGTATATAAATTTTTTTTTATTTTTTATTCATTTAGGCAGTTTTCTGATCATGAGAAGCATAATTGTGTGTTTGTGTGTGTGACAGGGCGTCCGGTGAACAGCAGTCATCATGTGCGTCCAGCATCCAGACCAGCAGCAGCTCCTCGT
>NW_015505748.1:387299-399143 GCF_001515645.1 Sinocyclocheilus grahami
TGAACCACTGATGTCACACGGACTACTTTGTCGATCATCTTGGTACTTTTCTGGACCTTGAACGTGGTAGTTACCTTGCTGTCTATGGGAGGGTCAGAGAGCCCTCAGATTTCATCAAAAATATCTTAAATTGTGTTCCGAAGATGAACGAAGGTCTTACGGGTTTGGAACAACACGAGGGTGAGTAATTAAAGACAGAATTTTCATTTTTGGACGAACTAACCCTTTAAATTGATCAAAAGTGACAGTAAAGACATTTATAAAGCATTAAGATTTCTATTTCAAATAAATTCTGTTATTTTGAACTTTCTATTCAGCAAAGAATCATGAAAAATAAAATATATGATGGTTTCCACGAACATGTTTGGCTGCACAACTGTTTTTAACGTAATAATAATATTGATTCTTGAGCAGCAAATCAGCATATTAGAATGATTTCTGAAGGATCATGTGACACTGAAGACTGGAGTAATGATGCTGAAAATACAGCTTTATAATCACAGGAATAAATTACATTTTAACATATATTCACATATAAAATTATTTTTACATTGTAATAATATTTCACAATTTTACTGTTTTTTTGATCAAATAAATGCAGCCTTGATGAGCAGAAGAGCCTCAAAATCTTACAGACCCCAAATGTTTGAACAGAAGTATACAGTATATAAAAAATTTTTTATTTTTTATTCATTTAGGCAGTTTTCTGATCATGAGAAGCATAATTGTGTGTTTGTGTGTGTGACAGGGCGTCCGGTGAACAGCAGTCATCATGTGCGTCCAGCATCCAGACCAGCAGCAGCTCCTCGTCTCCAGTGAAGAGCAGCTACTGCAACCCGTCCATCAGCCCCGTCAGACCCGGACCGCTGCCCGCCAATCTGGACGACCTGAAGGTCAGTGCTGCGCTTTGACACGTCACGTCATGGTGCGATGAAGGGGTTAAAGATCTGGACTGGAAACCAGAAGCTTGTAGATTTTAAAGAGGAAGGTGTGTGTCAACACTACAGGTCTCACTAATGGGTATCAGCGTACCAAACCAGCTGATTAATCACAGTACATTCAGACAAATGTTAGGTTTAAATATGCAAATGAGGCATTGTTTCATTAAATGTGCGCCTAAATTTCCACAACATAAATCTGATTGGATAAATTCATGTTCAAAATTCTGGTTTTGAGTTTGTTGACATATTAAGAGTTTAAAACCCCAAACTGACCAGTGCATGAAAAAACACTATAGGTTTTTAGCAAGGAACCAAAACTTTGCAAATACACATCATTCATCTGTTTTTTTACACTTGTTTTTTAAGATCTATAATTATTAAAAAAATTTGTTTTACATGTTTATGCAAGTAAAATTAAAAATTTGAGCAATCATGAATTATAAACAAAGGCATTTATTTAAATCCTATTCGCTCCAATGGATTTATTCCTAGTCATTTTAAGATTATATGCTCTTATAATTTTCATACAATGATATATTCATATGTATATTCCTCAACATCATAGAAAAAAATGGTGTGTTCATGTGTAATTTGAAATTTCAAAGAATTAAAAAAAAAAATTAAATTAATAAAAGATGGCTAAAACCAGTAATAACATGGTAATAACATTCAAAGATGCAATATGATTTTAATTGAAAATGAATAGTTATGACTCACTGGGTCTTATTTGGGTCCAAACGTACCCAAAATGTGAAAACATTATGCAAATTTGAAATGCATTATGAGGATTAAATATTTAACGCAGCAACTAAAGTTTTTAATTTGAGCTAGTTGGAACTGTTTGCCTGACTGTTTTGTGTGTTGCCAGGTGTCTGAACTCAGGCAGCAGCTGCGGATCCGCGGTCTGCCGGTGTCTGGCACTAAGACGGCGCTCATAGAGCGCCTGCGGCCCTTCAAAGACTCTTCTCCGGCCACTTCTGCAGACGTCAGCGCAGCCGCATTCCCCGTGACGCCCACTGGATCGCTCTCGTCCTACCAGTCGCACGGCGCCGGCTTCTACCCGTTCTGTAGCAGCGGCTCCACACCGCCCATCTCTCCGGCCTCATCCGATCTCTCCGTCAGCGGCTCGCTGCCCGACAGCTTCAGCGACGTCACCATGTCCTCGCCGCAGTTCGGCCTGCAGCCGTCGCCGGCACAGCTGAGCGCAGACGAGGGCCAGAGCATGCTGGGACCGGACGCCGAGAAGGACAAGATGCTGGTGGAGAAGCAGAAGGTGATCGAGGAGCTGACGTGGAAGCTGCACCAGGAGCAGAGGCAGGTGGAGGAGCTGCGCATGCAGCTGCACAAGAGGAAGCGCATGCAGGACTGTCCCGCTCCGCCGCAGCACATGATGCATCTGCAGCCTCCTGCGCAGATGCAACAGTTCTACGGCGTGTCCGTCAAGCAGGAGCAGGTGGCGTCCAGCTGTCCTCTGGCTGCCAAGCAGATGAAAGGCAGCTGCATGGCTCACTGTGATCTGCACGCTGCGCCGCACTGCAGGGGGCCGCCGTCATCTGCAAGCCCCGCCGGCCTGTCTGCGTTCCTGAGCCCTCAGTGTTCTCCTGAAGAGTCGCCCCTCACCAAACCCTCCAGCAGCCCCTCGTCCCCCGGCCAGCCGTACCTGCTGAGAGACTCACACACACTGCCTCAGAGCGCAAGCAGAGCCGCACGCAACATACAGGTGATCCACGGCACATGCACACGTCTGTCAAGTCACATTGATTTCTATAGCAGTTTATACAATACAGCTTTACAGTTATAGACAAGAAAACAGTGATTCAGTGATGCGAACAATTCATCTGTTCATTCATTCACAACACGATTATTATAGTTAGTTCCAACTAAAACCATAAATACGTTGTCATTACTTGAAATAAAATCAATCTTAACTGAAATAAAACAAAATATAGAACACCTTAAACTTATTTTATATCAGTGAGTTTCCAAAGCAACATTTTTCATTTTCTTTCAGGTTAACGTAATGCACTTAAATATCGAAAACTAAAATTGAAATAAAAACTATATGGACATATTTGAAAACAATTGATATTTTTGGGTGGAAAAAATAACTAACTAAATACAATAAAAATACAATGCAATAGTTTTTTATTATTAAAATTCTATTTAAAAGAAATGCTTATTATTATTTGACAAAATTTTGTTTGCTAAATATAAGTCATGACTGACATAAGCAGAAAATAATATCAGAGAGATTATTATATACGTTATTATACCTATAGGCAAGGTCAGTTCAGGTTGTAAAATGTCATGTGGTGCGAAAATGTAATGGTATTTATGAATTAATATTTTAATTTAATATTTTGTATATAAATGTAATTATTTAAATATATTTTTATATCTGTAAATACTTAATACTTTTATTTTAAAAATGCATTTATGTACATATAAAATACTTTGTATAGTTAATAATAATAATAATTAAATCATTGTGTACTTTTACAAATATTTAAGATTTAGGAGTATAACTTTCTGGAACTTAACGACATTTATCAATTAATATTATGATTTCATATTATTCATATTTATTTTTGTTATTTAAACATTTTGATGATAATTTTTTTAAACTTTTATCTTGACAAAATGTTTAAAGGTGTGTACTTTCACACGAGTTGAAGATTTAGGGACATTTTATGTCATTAGATTTAATATAGATTTAACTTATTTGTATAGCACTTTTCACAATGTACATTGTTTTAAAGCAGCTTTACATGAATGTTAATGGTTATAATATCTTAATATTATGCCTCATAGTCACATTTATCAGATTAGAGGTAAACGATAATATACAGTAGTCACATTTTGCAACAATACAAGAAATCAGGCACAGTATGCATGTGGATAAAGTCGAATATTCTTCCATACACAACTTTTTTTCTATAAAGAGCTGAACAATATTATAGTTATAATTTGCCACAAAAAGAAAAGAAAGTATATATTTAACATGAAGAGTACTTGGAAGCTGGAATTTGTGAAAGATTCTTCCTTTTCTTCAACCTGGACATTGATGTTTGTTTTTTGATTCAGTGACTAACGGCTGAAATCTCTCAGTTACAGCAGAAGAGTGCGGGACAGACGGCGAGCTGCTCGTATCCGTCAGATCAGAGAAACCTGCAGCCGCTTTACCATCAGAATCCATCAGACAACAGCCTCAGCGCCAGAGGATCCACCAAAGCCAAGAGCAGCGGCATGCAGCAGAAAGTACGTGAAGAATCAAACTCAACTCATCCAATTCATCACTCACAAAAACTCACAGCACACCATCACACATTCTGATCGGCTCCTGTAACAGTAAGTCTCAATTCCACCGGGCTTCTGTTAAAAGAGTATCAATCATGCGTCTCAATCAATGAACACAAACGGTCAAAATGTTCGGAATAATTCTGATTTTTTTATGTTTTTGGAAGAAGTCTCATCTGCGCATCAAGGCTGCATTTATTTGATCAAAAATGCAGTAAATACTGTAATATTGTGAAATATTTTTACAATATAAAATAGATGAATTCTACACGTAAAATTATATTTATTCCTGTGATCAAAGCTGAATTTTCATACATTACCATTCAAAAGTTTGGGGTCATTTAAAAAAAAAAAAAAAAGAAAAATCAAAAGTGACAGTAAAGACATTTCTAATGTTACAAAAATTTCTATTACAAATAAATGCGGTTGTTTTGAACTTTCTATTCATCAAAGAATCCTGAAAAATCAAATGTATCACGGTTTCCACAAAAATATGAAGCAGCACAACTGTTTTCAACATTGATAATAATCAGAAATGTTTCTTGAGCAGCAAGTCAGCATATTATACAGATTTCTGAAGATCATGTGACACTGAAGACTGGAGGAATGATGCTGAAAATACAGCTGCGCATCACAGAAATAAATTACATTTTAACATATATTCACATGGACAAGTTATTTTAAATTGCAACAATATTTCACTGTTTTTACTGTAATTTTTGATCAAATTAATGCAGCCCTAGTGAGCGGACCGGACTTCTTTCTCAAACATTAAAAACTCTTCATAATTCCTAATGTTTGGCTGGTCGTGTGAGATTGTTTAATCACATGTGCTGCTCAATGATCATGTGACGTCAGCACATGCCCACACACATGGATGATGTGTTTATTGTCACTGGGTCAGAGGTCAGAGGTCACGCCGTCCTGCTGGGGAAGCGTCTGATAGATTCGGTGCCACCGCACACACACACACACACACACACACACACTGATCAGAGAGCTGGGCTCCTCTGGCTCCTCAGAGGTGTAACGTTTGGCCCTGTCTCCTGTAGGAGGCTCTGTCTCTCTCTCCGCGGCATGTTGAGCCCAAGTCTCCCACATCCAGCACTGCCTTCTGTAGCTCAGATCCCCCTGCCTCCGGCAGTAAAGGGCCGCCGTGTTATGAGGATGCAGTGAAACAGGTAAAGCAGCTCAGGATCCGCTCTCACGCTGCTCACGCTCTCGGAGCTTCTGCCTGCGTCTCTACAGCTTTACTGACTGCGTGGAGACGTACAGCGCTGCATCAGTGTACTGCAGGGATTCCCAAACGCTTCTGTCAGACTAATTAAGAAGTATTATAGTTATTATTAAGTATCACAGGTAACTATTATTCAATTATTAAATATATTTGAAAAAAAATCATTACAATTATTATTATTTTTATTTTGACTCTACAGTTGGATTTTGAAGTGAACTCCAACCTCTTTTTAGTTTAACATTACATTCACCTTGGTGTTTTAGGAACCCAGTATATTGAATAATAATAATAATAATAAATATAAAATGTTATATATTAAAAATATTATTCTATCAATATATAATATTAAAAATATTATAATAAAATTAATTATTATTATTAGATATTTATAATTTTAAGTAATTATAAAAAATTTTAAAATGTATAATGCTGCACTTTTTCCTAGTTGTGACAGTAATTCAGTCAACTTTATATTCACACTGGTGCTTTAGGAACTCAAGCTAATTTAATAATAATATTTATTATTATTATTATTGTTGTTGTTTAAACTGTAACTATAACTATATATAAATATTAAAAATATTACTATAAATAAAATATATTACTGTTGTAAATTACAGTGATTATAATAATAACAATTTGATTTTACGCTACAAGTTGTAATAGTGATATTAATGAAACGCTGTAAAATTCTGTCCACAAAAATGTTAGAAATGATGTGATTGTGTGAATAAAGCTAGTGCATATTGCGTTCCCTGATGCATGCTACATTTATATACAGTGATGGAGTTCAGTGCATTTACTGTGAGATGCTGAAAACACCGGATGGCACGAACACGGTGCTGCACTTCACTCTGAAACACAGAATATGCAGATATTGAATTAAATCACTGACTTTGATTTGATAATCACTCTGATTATCGTGCAGCCTCATTGATTTATTTTAATTTTACATATAATATGAGCAGTTATTAGCTGCTCATATTATTACTATTAAAACTAATTGTTATTATTTTTATCAACCCACGATCTCAGTTTGGGAAACCCTGCTGTACTTTCTAGTGATTGTTGTCCTTGAAACCGCCTGCAAAAAATAGCATTTGCCAACAAGTCTAAGCGTAACCAGCTCCAGTACACGCGTTTGAATGCCGTCAGCTACAAAATCTGTTCATACATCTAACACTCTTAACCCTCGTAATGCATTCAAAATCTGTATACTGTTTTCACATTCCATGTGTTTGTTCCCAAATAATTATTTTATAGAACTAAACTAAAACCATAGTATATCTGATTTCAATTTCTCATTAATGAATGAATGTTAAAAACAAAAAAAATCAGCGTTTTGACTGTTATTACCATGTTACGATTGCATTTACCCTTTTTTATATATAAAAAAAAAGAAATTCTTTTAAATGTCAAATGAAACACACACACACAAAAAATACATATGTATGAGAAACCAGGATTACCAGCATTAACCCCATTGGAATGGATAGAATTTTATTAAATTCCTTTAAATTATAACTCATGATTACTCAAAACAGTCCAAATTTATGACCGCTACATATTTATTTATATAAAAACAACATAAATTTTACTCTCAAAAGTTTTCAAACTAAATAAACTAATTTTACTTAAACTTTAATTTTCAGATGAAAAAAAGAGCTAATTTTCATGCTGCAGTGGTTCATTAATAGACGTACATATACAGGTTTAGCAACAAAATTCAGTGAGATGTGGGAAAAAAAGCTAAATATATTTCACAAACATTTTTAGACACTAACACAACCTCATAAATAATTTTACAAGTATTTTTGGCACTAATGGTACTCCATACATGCCCGGGCCAAAATGAACCAAACATGAAACTCTTAAAAAATCTGAAACGACTAAATGCTGTGTATTTTGAGGGTCTTAGGGCCCTTGAAAAATGTAGTTCCCTTACTAAAAACGGCTTATTTTTTATGTTTTTAGACACTAACACAACCTCATAAATAATTTTACAAGTATTTTTGGCACTAATGGTACTCCATACATGCCCGGGCCAAAATGAACCAAACATGAAACTCTTAAAAAATCTATTTGAGTATTTTGAGGGTCTTAGAGCCCTTGAAAAATGTAGTTCCCTTACTAAAAACGGCTTATTTTTTATGCATCTCTTCCGTGCCAAAACGGACCCGAGTGCATTATGAGGGTTAAAGCAAAGGCATGGAATGTGTCACAAATGTGTTGACAGCATCAAATACTAACACGATTAAATGATCCTGTGATGTTCTTGCAGCAGATGTCGCGCAGCCAGCAGATGGATGAGCTTCTAGACGTCCTCATCGAGAGCGGAGGTGAGTCTCTCCTCATCAGCTTTTGAATTTTGTCATTATTTATTCACTCTCGTGTTGTTCCAAACCTGTAGGAGTTTCTTTCTTCTTCTGAACACAAAAAAAGATATTTTGAAGAATGTTGGTAACCGAACAGTTGATGGTAGCCATTGATGTCCATATTATTATTATTATTATTTTTTTATATACTGTGGAAGTCAATTGGCACCAGAAACTGTTTGGCATCCAACATTCTTCAAAATGCCTTCTATACTGCAGATTTGGAACAACTTGATGGTGAATAAATGATGACAGAATTTTCATTTTTGGGTGAACTATTCACTCTCGTGTTGTTCCAAACCTGTAGGAGTTTCTTTCTTCTTCTGAACACAAAAAAAGATATTTTGAAGAATGTTGGTAACCGAACAGTTGATGGTAGCCATTGATGTCCATATTATTATTATTATTTTTTTTTTTTATACTGTGGAAGTCAATTGGCACCAGAAACTGTTTGGCATCCAACATTCTTCAAAATGCCTTCTATACTGCAGATTTGGAACAACTTGATGGTGAATAAATGATGACAGAATTTTAATTTTTGGGTGAACTATCCCTTTAGTCCTAAATGAAACGTTCGTAAGGCCCCTCATTTCACACAGTAACACCCAGCTGTTATTGACTATTAAAGTCACTCTTTGTGCTGTCATTGTCTTGTTTTAAAGAAATGCCTGCTAACGCCAAAGAAGAGAGGTTTCCTGTAACCAAAGTTGTGCCTCACCTTACAGTTTCGCCCAAGTTCCACCGACACTACAGTCACATGTCGCCCTCCATGCTCGCTTACGATCACGCGGCGGCTCACGGAGATGCTCATCTGGAGGTGCTGCTGAGTCCCATGAGCCGGACGCAAGGAGACGCGGCGCTCCTGAAGATGCCCGCCGAGGACGGACGCTTGGAGGCGGGTGATGGATTCAACAGCCGCGACATGATGGACACGCCCGTATCGCCCATGGCCGGAAAGATCTCCGCGGTTGCCGCCGAGGGTCACGGCCTCGGAATGACCTTCGCGGAGTCACCGTGGGAGACAATGGAATGGCTGGATCTGACTCCGCCCAGCTCCGCCACCGCCTTCCACAACGGCCTGCCACCGTCCGGGCCGAGCATCTTCAACACGGAGTTCCTGGATGTGACCGACATCAGCCTGAACTCGGCCATGGACCTGCACCTGGAGCACTGGTGAGGAGAAACATCACGTCCACACCCAGATCTCCAGATCCAGTGTTTGATACTGTTTTATCACGTTCCATCAAAACTTGAATTGTTTTGTCTGTGGATTCTGGCAAAGAGTGTTTTGATTACTGGAAACAGAAAGATGCTCCAAATGGAATTGGATTCAAACCGAGACGTCCGTACCATCCACTTAACACTTCTTTATTTTGTCTGCACATTTGTGGTGTGGGAAAAACACATATTAATGCATCACACTAGTATATCACGTGTACTCTCTTGTGCTGTTGTAAATATGAATTCACACTTGCACCTTGAGCTTACAGTAGGATGTCACACTTTTTATGAGCATTTCATTCTTTCCCGTCATCTTCATGCCATTAATTTATTTTGAGAGCACAAACATTTGGTTTTTAAACGTGATACGGAAGCCTGTTTCCATCATGGGATAAAAAAATAACGGTAATTGCGTCTTTTTATCTCACAATGCTAACTTCCTCACAATTTTCAGAAAAAAAGTCTGAATTGCAAGATATAATCTCAGAATTTTAACTTTTTCTTCTCCGACCGAATTGTGAATTTACATCTCACAATTTTGTTTTTGTTTCTTGTTTCCACCACAGAATAAGTAGTAAAATAGGTAATTGTGACATTTTATCTCAGTTTCAACTTTTTTCTTTTAATTGAGTTTATATCTTACAATTCCGTCTTTTCATCTTGTAATTCCGACTATCTCATAATTCTAAGTTTACATCTCGCAATTCCAACTGTCTGTTTTGTAATTACGACTTTCTATCCCATAATTACAACTTTCTATCGTACAATTCCAAGTTTGTATCTTGCGATTCCAACTTTATATCTCATAATTTCAAATTGATATCTCAGAATTCCGACTTTCTATCTCGTAATTCCGAGTTTGTATCTCACAATTCTGAGTTTATATCTTGCAATTCCAAGTTTGTCTCTTGCAATTCCGACTTTCTATGACATAATTCTGAGTTTAAATCTCGCAATTCTGACTTTCTATTAGGGCTGTGTGATTAATCGAAATAATCATAAAATCGCGATTTGAGCGTGCGCAATTTCTAAATCGCTTTATAGCACGATTTTCCACGCTCCCGACCTCCCGCAGTATGCTATCCGAACCAATCAGAATGCAGCGCGCCTAAATGGAGCATGACACTGAGCAGTGCAGCGATCGTTTCCGCACGGAATCTATTTCTGCAGTGCTGCACGCGCTGAATTAAAGTGACAGCGCATTATTCGTGGTAAAAATTAACATGGATTGACACGGAAATTTTGTAATTACACCATAAATGCATATAATTAAAGTCTACGGTTTCACAGTCAACACATGGCTTTTTGGCTAGATTTAAAACAAGGAAAAGTGCACTTTTAGATAAACAAGGCAATAATAGGCACTCGTGGTGGTAGTTAAAGTTATATTTATTGAGTTTAAACGTGAATATGTCTATGAAAGATTGTATTACTGTACTGTGATAAGAGAGAATCACAATGCTGAAAAAGCATGTTCAGAAACATTTGGATTTGAAATCAAAATAATGGATAAATGTTGTGTTTGTGGTAAACAGCAGCGGATCAGGAGCGGACTGCAAACGCGTCCTGTGCGAAAGCAAAATGAGTCCGTGCTGCTTCTGCACCGCATACACGTACTGTATACGCACTGCAGACGGAGTACGTGTGAACTTGGCACAACAAATTTAGTTCAACATCTGAGGCAACGTCACAAAGAGCTCTATGACCAATGCATGGCAAAAAAAAATCCCTGGACACGGGATTTTTTGTTTTGTTTTTTGCCATAGAGACATTTTGTTACACCTTTACTTAGTGATTATTTTACCTTATGTCACATGTTATAGCTTTTTGATAAAGCTCTAATTGGTTTTCTTTTGGAAATATGTTTCAAATTCACACTGAATGCATTTATGACTGTAAAGCATGTCTGTGTGTGTCAAAATCGTGATTAAAATCGAAATCGCAAAATTGATAAAAAAAATCGCGATAGGTTTTTTTTTGTCCATATCGCACAGCCCTACTTTCTATCTTGTAATTCTAGGGGGAAAAGTCCAAACTGTGAGATAAGATTTTGCAATTATCTTTTTACTTTTATGTCATTGCAGAAACAAGCTTCCATAATGTTAATGCTCACACTTCATGTGAAAGAGAAAATCACTAAATCTCTAGAGAACTGAACTGTATTTTAGCACGATCAAGCCAACATCTCTGGTCAAAAGATCATATTTTGCTCATTTCTTTCCCCGAAGTCTGTTTTGCATTCTAGATTATTATCATTACTGCCACTTCTGTTATTTTGAACATTCATTAGCTTTTTTTTTTGTTTTGTTTCGTTCTCTTCTGATGTATTTATTTCAACCTTTTCTTGTCATTGGCATATTAATATATATTTATGAGACATTCCTTTTCATTAAGAACAAAAGTTAGAGTAAACTTACTCGCAGTTAAAAGAGTGATTAAACCAATGAGGACACAAGTGTGAAAAATCCTGTTTACTATAGTGGTGACATTTTCTGACACACAAACAGTAGGTTTTTAATACTTTCTGATTTATTTGTTAACTTACCATCCCTGTTTCTCATTGAAACCTCACTAAAGTCCAATAAATCACGTTGTATGAATCTTAAATGACAATCAGAACGTCCTGAATCAAAAGCAATACATCACTAACTGTGATGGCCATTTTTACCAGCACTTGTGAAGAATCAATTCTAATATATAGATTATATAAGTTCAACTGTGAAACTGTACTGCGGCAAATTTGGGACCTAACTTTTTTTTTTTTTTTTTTTAT
>NW_015505748.1:399218-411176 GCF_001515645.1 Sinocyclocheilus grahami
CCCTATACGCAGAGTACGCAGTTTGCGCAAGGCACCAACTCTTACCATCCCAGTTGCTCAAAAAAAAAAAAACTTTCATTCTATATTAATATTAACATGTGCATATACATGAATACAAATATAAACATGAATATATATATATATATATATATATATACATAATTAGCTCACCAAAAGCTTAAACTGTGAATAGATTTTTTTTTTCATTTCATGAAATATGTTTGTTTTTGTTATTTACTGGTTTTTAATCATGTTTTGTGCCACTGAATGCTTTTGTACAGCTCTTTAGAATCTCTTTATCGTGCCTTTTCTAGAGCCGCGAGGCCTTACGATACAAATGAACCCAAAGCATAATTCAGACAATCCGATTTTATATAATTAGTTTTGTAAAAAAAGAAACCCTGGGTTTTAGTTCAGTGAATATGCATTAAGGGCATTACAGACCAAGAGCAAGCTCTGTTTTATATTCAAGACTCAGTATTAAACACAGTAGAGCATTAGAGACTCTATTTTTACACATGAAGTTGTTTCATACAGTACTTTTAATACGACCAGCTAAGAAATTAGGTCTATAATCAAGATGAATTATGTGTAAAGTTTTATGTTTATGTGTAAAGAATGTCACATAACCCTGTAGATTTTATTTTTCTATGTTTGATATCGGCCAATGAATGGAGCACCCAGTAGAAGTGACTTTGCGATCTTGTATTTTATTCCCCTTTATATAGTTTGTTTCTTCTCGATTGTAAGCTGTGGTTCATTTGATCCTGATGGCAGAAAGCGTCTGTGCTGCACAAATGCTCACTATTACTCTTCACCTCTCTGGAAAACGGAGGTTTTGTCTTATTTCTTGTTCTTTTGATTCTCCTGGGGGAAATATATACGTATGACAGAAAGCTTTTGTATTGCTTGGCCACTGAACAACGTTACCATATAAACTGTCCCAGTATTTGTCTCCACCGCTGTATTACTGTACCAGAGTTCAATAAACAAACATAAAACAAACTCAGTCTTGATGACTTAACAAAAAAACTCCTTTTGAGCTTTTTAATGATGATTATTTATAGTTTCAGACTGCGTGCACTATAGTAAAAGATTTTTCAAAGATCATCAGAGTAAGTTTGACGAGAAAATGCAATATCAATCTTTCGGCTTTTCACATTTAATTCAACGTTTCTTTGTAACTGAAATGTACTATCAATTTCTGAGTGAAAATGAAACCAATTTTTTTTCAGCGTAGGTACGTCAAATGCATGATTGGTTGAAGGTTGCACAGTGGTGTTGAATAAATGCGAGACGGTGAATGGCTGAGTATTGGTTTTATTCTAGCATCGAGCCCATCGTGTGTTCAGATCTAACAGAGCAGAATGACAATAACCCGCTGAGCTGCAGGCAAACACGCTCATCATATTCATACCGCCAGCTGATGTCCTTGTTAACTGTGACGTGTATAAGACACAATGCTGTCAGAGGTTAATATACAATATAGTACGCTGTATCCCTGCACATTTCCTTTTACAATTTTTACTCTTCTCACCGCACTCGTAAAATATCTTCACAGTGATTTTTTTCTGTACATAGTTTCCATATAATAATACACATCGCCCTTAAAATTATTTCACCCCACATTCGTGATGTGCCCCTATTATTTCTTAAAC
The DNA here is from genome assembly GCF_001515645.1 of Sinocyclocheilus grahami. Lineage (NCBI taxonomy): Eukaryota > Metazoa > Chordata > Actinopteri > Cypriniformes > Cyprinidae > Sinocyclocheilus > Sinocyclocheilus grahami. The sequence goes on from NW_015505748.1 coordinate 400,877, forward strand.
TGCATTCGAGAAGATTTTCTGCCGTGAATCTGGAAAGTCGATTTCTTGACTTCCATCATCAAAACATGAAACTCTCTGAACGCTATCCAGCACCGTATTATTCTACAATCAGACCGATGTTTGATGAACGCTGTACATCTTTTAAAATAAGTGACCTATGAATGAATTATCAGCCGTATCCCACACGAACCAACCAAGACCCTCTATAAACATGCTAAAAGTGAGCTTGTGGGAAATCTGCGAATCTTCCGATTTGGCAACGTGGAGTCTGTATAAATACACATTTACAGTGACGAGCAGCGCCTGCACTCAGACACCAGACTGGATTCTCTTTGATAGAGTGAAAACCATTTGGATCATCGTGACATTATATCGCATACTGAGCGAGTAAAGCTACTTTAACACACGTCATTGATGCAGAACAACACCTTTGCATACCTTAGTTTCATTAAATAAAGAGAGAGTGATGTGTCTCTACACAAACGAAGAAAAACACCAGTACGGATGCTTTTTCCTCCTCTTATGATTCATTTCGGGAAGCACATCAACTTATCTGATGGTCTTTGTCTTAAATGAGCAAATTCAAGTTTTGCTTATTTATATTTCGAAATGATTCCCCACACACACATATACATACAAATGTAGAAGGTCGATTTGCTAAATCTGAAGCTTGTTTACACACCATGATGTAAATGGCTTTTAAATGAGAGCCGATTCGTATTGCACAAGATGTTTTTGGGGAAGTATTTCACTTTGAACGCAATCATGTGTTCACACTGAAGTGAAGGTATAATTACGATGTCAAGACCCTTAACCAAGACTTGCATTTCACAAACGAGAACAAATCCTACACCCAACGTTTGTTCTCCGACTGCGTACAGCAAAGCGAAGCCACATTTCGGCACACAAGCGTTTTAATGTGGCACTTTGAAATAGAGTTTCACTCAAACTAAAGCGTCAAACGTTGAGAGTAGGATGTGCTGCCGGTAAATGCAGTGAAATGAGAGTTGGTGAAGGGCCGTGTGTTTCGTGTGAGGCGCTGTATGTACACCAAATGGTGGCCGGACCGTCTTGTGTTCCCAACAGGCCGCTCACCATCAGTCGACATACATGGGCGAGCCGGGAGACGCCGGCATTTCTTCCAGAATCCTGCACACGTAACTGGCCACGTCCACGATCCGCTCCTCGTACATCAGGATGAACGGATGCTTCTGCAGGAACAGCACAATTACAGCAACACAAGCACACGTTCAGGGCATGAACCAAGATTTCAGTTCTAGCTGATACACATAATTATTTTCAAGCTATAGCGAATAACCAATAAACGGCTGATATTAAAATGCTACACTATTTTGTCAAGTCACCTTTATTTCTCCAGTGCTTTATTCAATACTGATTGTTTCAAAGACGCCTCAAATTAGTAAGCAGGGTTAATCTTGCAAAATGTAATTTATAATAACATCTATTAATATTAATGCTATGTATTTTATCAAATTATTAGAATTATTTGTAATAATAATAATAGCGTAAAAGAACAACAATGATAATAATAATAATAAAATAATAAAAATTGTATTCTAAGTATTATTATACCAAAATATTATTATTGGTATGTATAATAATAGTATTATAATTACGTTTTATTACACTTTCAATTCTGCTGTAATTCGGATCTGAGAAATTAAAAGGTTTTAGTTTAAGATTTGCTTTTATCAGTGTTATGCGTTTTTGAAGATTAATTTTAAGTGAGCAGCAAAGGTCAACTACATGTAAAATAGGGATTTTGTACATTAGCATGCATAATTAAATATCCAATATAACTGATAGCAATACATTAAAACTTTATTACCGACCAATAACCAATACGTTGGTGGTCCAATATTGCATTTCTAAAAAAATTAAGGTTAATTAAAAACATAAAAATATAATTGTACAAGACAGACATCCATTTTTCAATTAAAATATTTTCAAGTAAAATCAATAAGTTCAAAAGCTGTAGTACAAAGAAACACACATAATAATAATGTTAAGTGCACAATAATGTTTATAAACCGGATAGTTCCGGTCCTTGATTCTGATTGGTTGAGCCACGTTCGACGCTGTTGTAAATTACTTTACAAACACACACCTTTGTTTACTTCTGTGTGTTTTTATTAATATCATTACACTTTATTTGCTCGGTTTTATTTTGTGAAACCTTACTACGTATATGGAATAACCGTTTTATAAAAGCAATAACCCCCGTGAAGCCGTGGTTTACAGTGAATTTATAACAGCTCTGCTCCGCGTCGTGCCCAACAACGCCCCTTAGCTGTTATAAATTCACTGTAAACCACGGCTTCACGGTGCTTATTGCTTTAATGATGTATAGTTATACGTTTTAAAAATTTTATTATAACAAATATCATTATTAGTAGTAGTATTTTTAATAATAAATGCAACTCTAAGTATGCATCATGTTTTATCAAATTTATTTAAATATCTAAAATAGACCAATAACCAACATAGTACTCATCTAATATCGCATCCCTAAAAATTAAGACTAATAAAACCATAAAAATATAACTATACAAGTCCATTTTGAATTCAACTCTTTTCAAGTAAAATCAGTAAGTTCAAAGGCTGTAGTTCAAACAAACACAGGTTTGACGTACCAGCAGTTCTCTGTACTTTGGCCTTTTTGACTCGTCCTTTGTAAGGCTGGAACACACACGATCAAACACAGACGCGTCACATGACCGCTTAGCAAAGAAACATGCTTTTTTTACACTCATATCCTTCAAAGCACAGGAAAACAGCTCAGCCACATGTGAACCCACCATAGATTGACAAACTGGATGAATTTGGGTGAAAACTGTCTCTCCTCGGAGTTGCTGAGATGCGGCGGGTCTCCCTTCACCACCTGGGTCAGCTGATCAAACACACTGTTCCATTTGGGGTACGGGAAGCGTCCCGTCGCCAGCTCGTACTGCAACACAAACACATTCACACCGTTAAAGCGGAGGAGCCGGTGGTTTAGTACTACAGCCGTTGAATTAACAGGTTAATTAGGTGCAAATATTATGAAAAAAGTGTTTAAATTATTAAGGCTTTTAAAGCAGTGCCCCATCCAGACCTGTCCATCATCTTACACTGATGCAGTTCTTGATGAACACAATGCAGGACAACTGACTGCGTGATGGAGTCTATTAGAATGCAGTTATATGAGCCTAAAATGCAAGATATGAGTGCAAAAAATAAATGACGCTCTTAAATTTATATCATATGATCTAGTTTAGCAATATCACACCAGCAAGAGTGCTGTTTCTGTCCCAATATCTGCACCACTGCTAATGTGATAATGACTTATACAACAGTTCAATAAGCAAGATGTTAAAATTGTGTTTTAGATACAATATTGTCGGTATTGTTCAATTACGCAAACGAAAATAGTTCCAATCCAAGCCATAGCAGAACTGTTTTGCGTCTCAAAGTGACACCCAGTAGTGATTTGCTACTGATTAAATCCGAAGTTTTGAACAAATCCAGTGAGTTAATGATTCAGTGACTCATTCATGTAGACTGTCACTTGCTTCATTTCTGAATGAATGAATGAATTGGTTGAGTGAGGGACACGCCGCCACCTACTGGCGCTTTAGTTTAGTTTTAGTTTGAAAGTAACGTATTGACCCGAATATAAGACTATGTTTTTTTCTTGGAAATGCATCTGAAAAAAACGCGGTCGTCTTATATTCAGGGTCTAGACTTTGACATGTCAATACACCCACAACAATAGGTGGCGCCAAATACGCAGAAAACGAGTGTGCCATGAAATACGTAATGTAATGCGTGTTGTAAAGATCGCAAGTAAAAACAAAAGAAAAAGAAAAGCTCACAGCTGCACGAGCCGTGACTGTCACGTTAGCCTGATTGGACCAAACTCCCTTTGTGATTTTAAAACGTAAGACAGTACCCAGATTTGAAGACTACGGTAAGATTTAACTTCTCCTGTTAATACGATTTTGGTAGGCTACTATTAGATGGATAGCCTAAATGTCCTAATTCATGTTTTTTTTTTTTTTATGGTATATCAAAAAGTGTATATTTTTTTAAATGTGATCGTTGGTACATTTTACCAGTTTTTACCATACTTTCAAAACAAAAATTTAAATAGGAAAAATATGCAATATGAAAATAATTGAAGACAAAATGTGTTCTACTGGGGGAAAAAAACTGATTTGGTTTTTAAAAAGCCTTTTTCCAAAAGGTACATCTGGGAAAAGGGGGGTCGTCTTATATTCGGGCCAATACGGTATCATTTTATTTTTTTCAATAATCATAAAAAAAAAAGCATTAATACCCATTTATTATCATTATGTTGAATCAAAATATTTCTGTCTAAAGCTGCTTGTTTGTAATGTCTATGTAATGCTTATCACATTTGACACAATTATGACTTGAAATGGTTATTGTGGGGTAATTTCTGAGCCCATAGTGATGTGCAATTAATTATTCATTTTAATCGCATGACATTCCTAATTATTACATTATATATATGTATGTGAGGGAGTAGAAGAGAGAATGGCTAGAGACGAACCAGCGTGATTCCCAAACTCCACACATCCGAGCGGACGTCATAGCCCTGTCTGGAGGCGCTGGGGTCGATCCGTTCAGGCTACAAGAACACAGTAACATCATCATATGCTGTAAGCACACATCATGTTTATTGCAGGAGAAGATTATGATGCTCACTGCCATGTACGGTCTACAGCCAGCATCTCTGGTCTTGGCGATGGAGTCGACCAGCTGCCCGCTGATGCCAAAATCACAGAGTTTAATGTTGCCGTTTCTATCCAGGAGAATGTTGGAGGGTTTGATGTCTGAAAAACACGGTAAAAGAACAATTCAGACTCAGAAATCTCACTGAAAAAACTGTATTCATAAAGCTACAATTGATTTAAAGGGGTCATATGATGCGATTTCCGCCACCTCAGCTCACTCTAGCCCGGCCTCAGCGCACGCTAAGCCGCGGCTTCCGCTCACGCTAGACCGCCGTGTTTTTTGTTGTGAAAGCAAAACTACTTTGTTTGGTCTTCCTAAAGAGGACACGACTACATCAGTGGTTAAGTTGGATTGGGTAATTGCTTCACCCAGCTGTAAATGTGTTGATGCTTGGCCACTCACCTCTGTGGATTATTTTCAAGTTTTCTTTCAAGTGATTCAGTGCTTTCACAGTCTACAAAAAAAAAGTGAATGTGACTACAACAACAACAATAAAAATATAAAATTTATCAAGTGTTAAAATCAATTATTTTAGTAATACTATGCGTTATATCTAATACTTTTAATTATATCAAAATATTAGTATAATAATTTATAATAATCATTACTTACATTAATAATTATTATTATCATTGTTGTTAAAATTATTAAAAGTACATTATATACTGTTAATAAAAAGTATTATTGTTACAATCATTATCATGTATTATGTTTCATTAATTATAACAAAATTACTATTGTTATAAAATAATTATATATATTTATATATATATATATATATATATATATATATATATATATATATATATATAATATACTATTTCATAAATTGTATTATAACAAAATATAATTGTATAATACCATCAATAATAATAATAATAACAACAACATGTTTTATGTTTCATAAAGGTTATATAAATTTTGTTCTAATAATAACAAATATTATAATAATTATTTATAATAACAATAATAATAAACATTATTATGATTGTTGTTGTTACTATTAATACAATTGTTTTATTTTTATAATAATAATGTATTAATTTCTATTAAATTCATTATAACAAAATATTGTTGCATCATACATAATATTATTACTAGTAATAATAATAACAAATGGTTTTTTTTATTAAACCATTTTTGTTATAATAATAATAAATAATATGCATGTATTATGTTTTACACATTTTATTATAAGAAAAATATTATTATTATTATTATTATTATTACTAAAATACATAAGCTTTTGGTAATATATGAGATCAGTGACTTACTGCTAATGTAATTTTGCCTAATATTTCCTCTGGAATCACATCATCTAATGCACAATATACATATTTGTAGAATTTGTCGAGGGAGATAGACATTAGTTCCATACATATCCAGCAGTCGCCCTGAAGACAGACACAAATACAGTCCTGTTAGCAAACAGCAAACACAAAAACGGTGTGTGAGTGGTGTGCTTGCGTCACCTCTCTGAACAGGGCTCCGTAGAACTGGACGATATACAGGCAGTCGCTGCTCCTCATCACTACATCTAAATCCATCAGAAGCTGTTTCTGCTCCTTCTCATCCACCGTGGAGCGAATCCGCTGCAGTGAAGGCAAGAAGACCGAGGTCAGATTCATCACACACGGCTGATGACAGATTTAACATGTGGAAGATCAAACAGAACCGACACTCCTCAGAGATCCTCGTCGTGTTTGACAACTATCAAACTATTGATGAAAACCAGATTCAATTTGTGCTGATTTCTATTTGCTTATTTTCCAACCTAATAGTCTAAACCAGGTTTGATGAGTCTCAATCCACTGCAGTGACGTGTGTCTGACTCTAGGTGGTGCATTCACACGTTTGATAATATCATGACAACCACATGGCTCTCTACAATCAAGATCATGTTCCTCTTAGTTCTATCAAATCTGTTGGTCATGGGTTCTTCTATACAGTGTATTAGTGCTGTCCACTTTTTCAGCGACGCTGGTTCCTTAAGCATTTTTCCTATTTGTTTTTCCCATAGGATTTTTAAAAACGTCTTAAAGCGTTAAAAGCTATGGAACCAAACCAACCAGCTATGAGGAGGATCACAACATTACAGACTTTGATATGAAACAGGAAAAGTATTTAAAAATCAGAAGAAAAAAAAAAGATAAAGATACAAGGCTGGGAACTACAATCCCATTAAGCATTGCAAATGACAAGTTTTAAAATATGATGGTGAAATATAAAACTATTCATTTAAAATTGTAGATTTTTTATATATATATATATATATATATATATTAGGGGTGTAACGATACACGTATTTGTATTGAACCGTTCGGTATGAGGCTTTCGGTTCGCATTACAAACCGAATGATTCATTGGAGTAATCCTATTTTTACATTTGGGCGAAAAAAGAGCTTAAAGTGTGTGAAATATAATGTACTCCAGGTTGTGATGGTGAGGTAGTTCGGTAAGAGTTTTCCTCGCTTTTAAATAGCTTGTAAATGCTTGTGCGCATTTTACTTTCACTTTCAAACTAGCGGCATTTCGGCGTCAATTGATTGAATTGACAACAACAAAACAGTACGACAAACTCACTTACATTAAACATAGACTGTTTAATTTATTAACAAAACGAATACAAACACACCACGCTATAGGCCTGATATAAAATAACTTACACGACGTTTAAATATAAAACGCTGAAAATCAGCAAACACAGTGGAACCAAATAAATAAGAAACGAGTGTTAAAAAAAGCTTCAAAATCATCTTAGATAAAAGGCAAAAAAGTCAAAAGGCCTTCCAAAGTCTAAAATATGGGTTACACTTTACTTGAAGGGGTGTGCATAAGACTGACTAAGATCATATGATACTAGTTTTAATAAATATTTAAAAAAAAAAAATTTTTAAAGAAGGAAATTTGTCTGGCATTTCTTTGTTTTTGCTGTATCGAAAACATACCGAACCGTGACACCCCTGTGTCGTATCGAACCGAACCGTGAATTTTGTGAACCGTTACACCCCTAATATATAGATAGATAGATATAGATATATATAGAGCTGTGCAATAATACATTTTACATTTTGCAATGATATAAACAATCATGTAGCTGAGATTTGCTATATAGCATATTGCTTTGCGTGTAATGAATGCAAGTAAAGTTGGATGTACTATATATCCAACAAATTACACGTAGAAAGTGGACAAAGCAGGTTTCAATTCATTTTTTACATCAATTTAATTGTTCAAGTATATATCAGATATTTTTACACATTAATAATCCATGCACTTCCTTTCTCTCCTTACAATATTTTGAAGCAAATTTTGAAACGAAAGCCATTTTAGAGGTGAAGAAGCTATGTTTTAGTGAAAGAATATGAACATGGACATTTTTTCTTCGGAATAATGTGCAGTGATGAACCGTACACAATAAGACAGATACGTACTATTAAAATGTTTCTGTTGAAGGTAGGAAATACCGAACCGTGACACCCGTGTCGTATCGAACCGAACAGTGAATTTTGTGAACCTGTACACCCCTAATATATGTAACAATGAAAGGCTGTTATGTTTATTCATATGTTTGTATTTTGTTTCAGTTCATATGTTTTTTTTCTCATTCTCTTCTGTCTTTTATGCTATTTAATTTTCTAGCTGAGCTAAAGATCTATCTTAGTGCACTTCGCTCACTGTGACTCCCTTGATTGGTGGAATTTTGCTGGAATTATGGGTAATTCAGTTTTCCACCATGAATTCTGCTATTGAACAATTATTTAAAACAGAAGCTGACAATGCGAACAGATGGGTTCAAACAAAAGGATATACAATCGATTAACATTATGTTGGAGAACATTAAAGGTTTATCAGTTATTGCTAAACATTAATGATATTTTAATTTAATTGAGTTTCTATTTCCGGAACTGAATGTTGTGCTCAATTTCAGTATCTATGAGAATTTCTACAGTTTTATCATTTTTTATGAGAAAACAAAAATCCAAAGGAGTCTCAATTATTCCATTCCTTTTTCCAATGTTCCCAGACTCCAGTTTTTTTCCGCTAGATAATTCTGATATTTTGAGAATTGATTATAAAGCACATATAATGTGAATCACCTTGACAGCCATGATCTGTCCGCTGGGTTTGTGCACCATCTTGTTAACGGATCCGTACGCTCCTCTCCCGATCTCCCCCAGGTCCTTGAGGTCCTCGGCCGTGAAGTCACAATGTTGCTCTGGAGAAATCTTCAGCTTCCCTGAGGACTCGATGCTGTGCGTCCGCAGCCGCTCTCTGAAACGCACGAGTCAACGCTTTTACACACAGAAATTACAGAGCACTTACGAAACTGCATCACCAAACGGAACTGCAAAAATCATGACTGTTGCCAAACAGGTTTCCCGAACTCTGCCCATCTGTAATTGGTTGATAAAACAGTTTGTCCCGCCCCCAAACTCATGCTATTGGCTGATTGGAGTGTCAGGATACAAACAGCCGTGTTTGAGCCAGTTTTTACAAATTACTTACCGTTTTCTCTGCATATTCAACATAAAAATGACACACGTGACCTTTAACAAAACATTAGCAGTGAATGAAATCTCACATGTGTGGATTCTGGAACGGAGGGTTAGCTGTCGTGATGGGGAGTCGTGCGGTCGGTTTAACTGGCGGATTCGCAAAGTTTAACTTAAGCGCTTTGCGTTTGCCTGTAAAAGAGAAAAAGTTCAGATTGCTTTGCTAAGTGTAATGGAGACCTTGTTTATGTTTTGTATTTAATAATTTAACAGAAAGCATGCAGAAAGAAATGAATATGGAAATAACTGCGAATCAAAATATGAGATGATTCCAGAAAACAGCTCAAACTGTGTGGCTTGGTGAAGTGAAGTTTATTAATCTTCTTCTAAGGCAAGCACTAATCATGATTTCTTCTAAATTATTAAAAATTATTTGTCTAAATTAAGATATTTGATTCAGATGTGGTTCATTTTGCTCTTAAACTACAGCATCTACAGCAGAAATCCCACTACAAGCAAACCGTTATAATAGCACAGAAAACCAGCTTACTTTGGGTTACTCCAGACAGATTGATCTGAAATCCTAAAGAAAATGGGGGGAAAAAATGTTGAAAATCCATGCAAATGATGATAAACTTATGGATTTAAGTCATGGAATAAAATAATTTAAAAGGTAATTGTGACTTTTAACCTCATAATTCTGACTTTTTCTCGCAATTCTGACTTTGTATCTCACAATTCAGACAATTGTAAGATATAAACTCATATTTAAATATAATTTCGCAGTACTAAGATACAAGTCCAAACTGTGACATTTTTTTTTTCAATTTTCAAAAATTTTATTTTTTATTTATTTCATAATGCAAACAATACACACATATATATATACACAATATATATTAAGGGTGCAACGGATCAGGCTGCACTGTTCGGCACGCATGTGATTCGCAAATTAAAGGCAGAGTAAGTGATTTTTCAAAAAAAAATCGGGGCCGAATCACAAAACAAACTTGTAGCCAATCAGCAATAAGGGGCGTGTCTAC
>NW_015505748.1:411411-416006 GCF_001515645.1 Sinocyclocheilus grahami
GACATGACACATGTCATGAATATGAAGGGTTTTTATGCATGTTTATGACAACTGTCATTAAGTGTCATTCGCTCAGTTATGTAATTTTTAATGCAAAGATGACATTGTTTGAGATGTCTTTGTTATGGGCTATGGTTAGGGGTAAGGGTAGGTTAGGGTTAGGTCAAATAATGTCATATTTGCATTAAAAATGACATAACTGAGCGAATGACACTTAATGACAGTTGTCATAAACATGCATAAAAAACCTTCATATTCATGACGTGTGTCATTGTCTTGATTATGAAGATGTCATGTCAGTCTTATGCACACCCCTTCAAGTAAAGTGTTACCAAAATATGTTTAAGATCATATGATACTAGTTTTAATAAATATTAAAAAAAAAAAATTTTTAAAAGAAGGAAATTTGTCTGGCATTTCTTTGTTTTTGCTGTATCGAAAACATACCGAACCGTGACACCCGTGTCGTATCGAACCGAACAGTGAATTTTGTGAACCTGTACACCCCTAATATATGTAACAATGAAAGGCTGTTATGTTTATTCATATGTTTGTTTCAGTTCATATGTTTTTTTTCTCATTCTCTTCTGTCTTTTATGCTATTTAATTTTCTAGCTGAGCTAAAGATCTATCTTAGTGCACTTCGCTCACTGTGACTTCCTTGATTGGTGGAATTTTGCTGGAATTATGGGTAATTCAGTTTTCCACCATGAATTCTGCTATTGAACAATTATTTAAAACAGAAGCTGATAATGCGAACAGATGGGTTCAAACAAAAGGATATACAATCGATTAACATTATGTTGGAGAACATTAAAGGTTTATCAGTTATTGCTAAACATTAATGATATTTTAATTTAATTGAGTTTCTATTTCCGGAACTGAATGTTGTGCTCAATTTCAGTATCTATGAGAATTTCTACAGTTTTATCATTTTTTATGAGAAAACAAAAATCCAAAGGAGTCTCAATTATTCCATTCCTTTTTCCAATGTTCCCAGACTCCAGTTTTTTTCCGCTAGATAATTCTGATATTTTGAGAATTGATTATAAAGCACATATAATGTGAATCACCTTGACAGCCATGATCTGTCCGCTGGGTTTGTGCACCATCTTGTTAACGGATCCGTACGCTCCTCTCCCGATCTCCCCCAGGTCCTTGAGGTCCTCGGCCGTGAAGTCACAATGTTGCTCTGGAGAAATCTTCAGCTTCCCTGAGGACTCGATGCTGTGCGTCCGCAGCCGCTCTCTGAAACGCACGAGTCAACGCTTTTACACACAGAAATTACAGAGCACTTACGAAACTGCATCACCAAACGGAACTGCAAAAATCATGACTGTTGCCAAACAGGTTTCCCGAACTCTGCCCATCTGTAATTGGTTGATAAAACAGTTTGTCCCGCCCCCAAACTCATGCTATTGGCTGATTGGAGTGTCAGGATACAAACAGCCGTGTTTGAGCCAGTTTTTACAAATTACTTACTGTTTTCTCTGCATATTCAACATAAAAATGACACACGTGACCTTTAACAAAACATTAGCAGTGAATGAAATCTCACATGTGTGGATTCTGGAACGGAGGGTTAGCTGTCGTGATGGGGAGTCGTGCGGTCGGTTTAACTGGCGGATTCGCAAAGTTTAACTTAAGCGCTTTGCGTTTGCCTGTAAAAGAGAAAAAGTTCAGATTGCTTTGCTAAGTGTAATGGAGACCTTGTTTATGTTTTGTATTTAATAATTTAACAGAAAGCATGCAGAAAGAAATGAATATGGAAATAACTGCGAATCAAAATATGAGATGATTCCAGAAAACAGCTCAAACTGTGCGGCTTGGTGAAGTGAAGTTTATTAATCTTCTGCTAAGGCAAGCACTAATCATGATTTCTTCTAAATTATTAAAAATTATTTGTCTAAATTAAGATATTTGATTCAGATGTGGTTCATTTTGCTCTTAAACTACAGCATCTACAGCAGAAATCCCACTACAAGCAAACCGTTATAATAGCACAGAAAACCAGCTTACTTTGGGTTACTCCAGACAGATTGATCTGAAATCCTAAAGAAAATGGGGGGAAAAAATGTTGAAAATCCATGCAAATGATGATAAACTTATGGATTTAAGTCATGGAATAAAATAATTTAAAAGGTAATTGTGACTTTTAACCTCATAATTCTGACTTTTTCTCGCAATTCTGACTTTGTATCTCACAATTCAGACAATTGTAAGATATAAACTCATATTTAAATATAATTTCGCAGTACTAAGATACAAGTCCAAACTGTGACATTTTTTTTTTCAATTTTCAAAAATTTTATTTTTTATTTATTTCATAATGCAAACAATACACACATATATATATACACAATATATATTAAGGGTGCAACGGATCAGGCTGCACTGTTCGGCACGCATGTGATTCGCAAATTAAAGGCAGAGTAAGTGATTTTTCAAAAAAAAATCGGGGCCGAATCACAAAACAAACTTGTAGCCAATCAGCAATAAGGGGCGTGTCTACTCGTGATGTGGAGGAGAGAGCGTTCAGTGCACGGGACGGACACTAGCCGAGCCGAGCGACAGAAAGATAGAGATGGCGGTTTTCTGTCGGGTTTGTTGCGCCGCACCGCGCCGCTCACGTCCGGTGTAGACACGGTGTAACATTGGCTTTGCTTTGTTTCACAGAACTAATCGTTGCCTGGGTTGCGTACGTATATGTGGGGCGGAGTTATCAAATTAGGGGCAAGACCCTTTTGGGGTAGGGGCGTGTTTGTTTTGGTGATTTCAAATAACAACATTGGCTACCAGAAATCACTTACTCTGCCTTTAACTGTTAAGTTTACACATTCAAGCAATTTGAACTCACGCGCTGTTTTCTGTGCGCTCAGCCGCTGCCGCACATACACAGAGAGAGAGAGAGACACACCGCGTGAACAGCGAATTGATTCCTCTTTCACATACACACAAAGTTAGGTTAAAATACCCGTTTTGGCAAGCATTCTAGTAAACACAGTCGGTTATGTCTTAAGTGAACGTAAACAGCTGAGAAAGAAACCGGATGCGTGTCAGTATAAGGTCCGTGCATTTGGTCTTAAAGAGACAGCAGCCAATAAATACCTGATTCTGTCTGCTAATCAAACAACACCACAGCTCTAAATAAGATGAATCTGTATTTAACTTGTGCAGTGAGCACTATTGTGTTATTTTACACTTAATTATTACATTTCTGCACCTCGATGCTACGGTTTCTGACTTTATTTGTAACTGTGTTGTATTAATCTATGCTTGTAATTTGTGTAATTGTTCTTGTTTACTATTATTACTAACTTTATTAGTTAAGCTAGTAATTTTTGCTGTGGTATAGAAGTACGTAAAGTAAGCTTTCACTAATTTTATTTTTTTTGCTGATCTGAAAAATTATCCGATCTGTGACTCAAAATCCGTAATATGATCCGAACCGTGAGTTTTGTGATCCGTTGCACCACTAATATATATATATATATATATATATATTTGTGAGATATAAACTTGCAATTTATCAAAGAATACTCAGAACTGTGAGATAAAAGTCACAATGACCTTTTTATTCCGAGGTGGAAACAAGCTTCTGTATAAACTGAACTGATGATGGTCTGAATAAGAGTGAAGTGTATGTGTGCTGCTTTACCTGTTTCATTCTGACACCTCCAGCATGTGCTGGAATCTGAATGAGGAGGAGAAATCATTCATTTACTAATAATCAGACCACAGTCAGACTGGATAGTATGAGACTGACCCGTTACGATCATCTTAATGCAAATACATGCTATAATGAACTCAAATTATAACTATAACTAAAATTAACACAAGAGTAGAAAATATAAAAATAAAAATGAAATTCAAATATTAAAAACTTTTAGTTTCAGCTAGTTGCCAATGCAACATTTCTCATTTTTACTTAGTTGATGTACTAAAATAACTAAAAGGAACTATATATATATATATCCACAACAAAATCAAATAAAATCGAATATAAAAACTTTAAAATTAACGTAAAACAGAAAATATAATTCAAAACATTAACAAAAACTAGAACAGTATTATTAATTATAGTTAACTAAAACTGTAGAAAATGTTAACTGAAATAAAAATATTAAAAATAAAGTCTAACAAAAATAGCAAACACAAAATACTAAAACTTTAACTAAAATTAACATTAAAGCAAAAATAATAAATAAATACAATCTACTTTAAAATATTAAAAAGCTATAAACAGTATTTGAATGATACTAAAACAACACTGAATAGAGTGCAGCGAAATATTTTTTTTACAACAAAATGTACACAACTCAGAATAGAACGTCTGTACAGTAGAATGCAGAAGAAGACATTTCAACACGCTTCAGCAATAAAAAAAAGACATGTATGTTTGTCTAGAGTCATTTGTGCTTATTAGTACGGTTGAACTGGATCATCGAAGCTCAGAGGCAAAGACATCGGTTAATAGAATGGGATTAAATACATAAAGCATATTTGTGTTGTTTAACATTTAATTATTGCAGGTTTGCGTCATATTCTGAGTTGCATTATTTTTATTCATTTTGAGGAATACTGAATCTGTGGGG